>NW_022157985.1:0-147278 GCF_003316985.1 Fusarium coffeatum
CCTAACCCTAACCCTAACCCTTTTATCTTAACTTACCTTAACTACTTAATATTAGTTAGCCTTATTATAAAGTTATTTTAAAAAGCTATATAATACTATTTACCTTACTTTTAATAGCTTCTTTTAAAAAGGTATTTATAATCTTAATTTTATTTATAGTACTAATAGTAATATAAGTAAGAATAAGACTGCTGCTTTTAACTCTATCTTTTATTTCCTTTATACCTTTATTAACTATACCTTTTAGCAGTAGTAGCTTTACTATAACTGTACTACTGCTAGTAGCCTAATAGTTAAGGTTAGTAAAAATAGTATAACAAGCCTAGGTAACTTAACTTTCCCTGTAGGTACTGCTCTTAATATAAACAGTCCACTTGACCCCTTTAAGGCGCCTAGTAGTAAGTTCTACACTTCCTAGAATGTAACAGATATTAAGGAGCTTAGTTACAGCTATGGTCCTAGCTTACTTAATGTGGCTAATGCACCAGGTCGGTACGTCCCACCTAAGGAATCACTCGGAGGTATTGCCCGCGTACACAACGTCAGATGCTCCGACTATGCCAGCTCTTTTATTATCCGCACTCATGTTAAGATGGCCGATGGTAGCACTGTCGAGGCCGGACGTGAAGCCGTCCTGAGCCGATGGAACGTTGGGGCTTGTCACAATTGCCAAAACCATCTAGACGAGAATTCATTCATTTCTATTAATAACAAGACGATGGAAACTTTAAAGGATGGTCTTAATAACAAAGAGAAGATAAAATTCCATATCCAGATCCAGTCGCGTAAGGTTGGTGGCGACCAACTGCGGGAACCTGTAGTTGAGTTTCTATAGATACCTAGTAGTATAGGGCCGACGGCCGGTCGCTTTAAGACAAATGTGTAACTATCGTTAACCAGAAGTCAATAACAAGATAACTCGTCCCTTCTTATAGCTAGGCTAAAGAATAGCAAATCTCATGTCTTGTAACTCACTAGTACTTAATTTAAGGCCATGCATTGCAAAACATTTATAAAGCTATGTTACTAACTATTGAGCATTCCTATAAATTCACTGGAGACTACTAAGGGCCCTTTTCGATATATGTACTCTAACCCTTGAGGGGCCACAAAAGCTACTAGAGACAATTCAGACATTACAGGTAGATAACAAGTGCTTCCGACGCTTTAAGATCTACAACAAGCTTTTCCTTCTTAACCTTGAGTGTCTCAAACTTCTGAGCACCTTTAAGACCACAGTTCTGGTTCGAGAAATATTGGCCTGAATAAATATTAGTACTTGTGAACTATTAACAGAGATGAGCACAAGCGCTTACCTCCAATACTGGGCTCAAGGCTGGGATTGGTCTGTCTAAGGGGAACTAGAGTCTCGCTGCTTGGTCCTGTCATGCGAAGCGCCTTCACAGCACCACTTTTAAGTCCGGTAGCTGTAAAACTTGTCGTGGAGCGGGAGCCGATACCCGAGTAGTAATCGGTGTTGACAAGGACAAGTTTGAAAGGTTTGCCCTTTCGATAGATGATATACTGCGCGTACCGGTCGCTACCATCGTCGCTCGCCACGATGTGATCACCGCCTGCTGCAGCAAGAGCTCCGAAGTAGGCGCCGTAGAAATTGGCGTTGAGTTGATTACCTCGCCACCAATTGAAGAAAGCTGAGTTTCGTTGGTTTTTGCAGGATAACATTCATGGGATTGACGGGCTTACCTTGGTTGACAGTACCTTGGTGGTAGAACAGTCGGTAAGTGCCAATAGACAGAGCACGTAAGGTCTTGTCGATCATCTGTATGGCAGAGCCGAAAGTGGCGTCCATTTCGTAGTCTAATCCATGAAAGCCCGTTTCACCTAGAAGCAAAAGGTCAGTCATCTGAAAAATACTAAAAGCTTCTGAGCCTGACATGTACTTACCAATGATGTACGGACTGCCGACAGACTTGGCAGTTGAGATAGGCAGAAGTTTAAGGTCTTCAACTGTTCTCTGGTGTGCCATCTCAGTACCTAGTCCATCTTCGGTTGCATTCGAGAAAGCATACAAATGTCCGTTGTACACCTTCGTCGCTGCCTTGACAGTCTGGTTGTAGGCCTCATTGACCAGATATGGTAGGTTGGGCCATCCAGGTTCTATCTGGAAGGGAATCGCGTATCCACCACCAGCAAGAATGGGGAGAGGACTCTTCCAATGGTTTGCAAAGTCCTGTGCCCAGTCGGCCGCATCGGATCCTTCCTGTGTCTCGTTCCACGGGGCTTGAGCAACAGGGTACTGCCAATACTTGTAAAAGACTGAAAGCTAAGATCAGCAAGGACGGCATTGTTCAATGGATTGTTGAGAGACTTACGATCAGGCTCGTTTCCAAGTTCAATCGCCCAAATATTGTCAGGTGCTTTCGATTTCGCCATGGTAGCCGCCGCAAACGTCTTGCTCCTGTTGTTCAAACCCCGATTAAGCCCTAACAGTATTAGTCGTGCTACAAATGTTATAACAAACATTCTTACCCAGGATCGTTTCAGCTCCAAACGTCTCTGTGTCGGCGTGTAATCAGTGTTGAGTACCAAATAGCATTAGCACGGGAAACTAACTGATCAGATCAAAGAATCTGGGCCCATAAGTAAGGCTCATCGGAGCGTCCAGTAGATCATCGACCTTGTACGAGACATAACCTTTAAAGTCAGCATCGTAAGTTGCTCTATCTTGCGTTGTGCCTCCGATCCGAATAGGTATCCTCTTCTTATAGAGCTTGTTGAAGTGCTCTAAGCATGGAAGGGTCAAAGAGATATTAGTTGCGTAGGAAGGCCACATAAAGAACTCGAACCTAGTAAGACAAATCAGTTATGATACTGCCGACTTCCATTTGGGGAACCTACGATGCTCCTACAGGTGAAACGTCCAGTGGTGCTGCGCTTTTTGGTAGAGTCCCAGGTACAGCGTAGTTTGGAGCCGCAGTCGCGACACTGACCAAGCTGAGAAGTTTCAAGCACTGAGAGACGCCCATTTTGATATGTTGTTTAGGGCTGATACTGTAATCTAATTCAAGAAATACTTTTTGTTGGAAAGCGTTTTCTAATAAATAATCACAAAACCCACACTTCTTTCCCTGTAGGTACCGAGTTACATCGATATCAATTAGATTTATCCCCATGGGGACTCCCTAGGATCGCGGGGGAGACGACTCCGATCTTGCATTACCATGTTGTCGGTATAATTGATCACTGCAAAAAGCTGTAGTATTCACGAATTAATCTGGTATAGGGTTGGTGCCGCTAGTCAGCGGCCTGAGACGCCCCGTCTTTGTCCGTTCCTTATACTGTGGGGTCAACCTCGAAAAGTGCCAAGGATATCATTCGTTTAGCCTCGTTCAACCTCGTTCAGCCTCGTTTAAATCTCGCTCAGCTTCGTTCCTCGTTTGGTTGATCCAAGAACATTCGGTGTATCTCTGTCCGGAACGCGCAGTGCATGGGGTGTTGGTGATTGTTTTGAAATGACTCCGAGGCCATTCCTGCCTCCATTGGCGTTCGGTAAATCTCTCAACGAGCACAAATAAGCCTGTGATGGAGTACTGGGGCTTTCGTATGTCCCTACCAACACCGATTCCTTGTCTTACACCACGCTATTTGCAATGGCTGTCGAGACTGTCGACACATCATGGATGTGGCATCCCGATTTCCATGAGAACGTCTCTGATACCGCTGGTCGTTTCGTTCATTTCCGCAAAACAGTATTTGTCGACAAAGAGATACCGACACCTCTCACAATCAGCATCACCGCTGATACACGCTGTAAGTTGTACATAAACAGAAAGCTGGTCGCTTTTGGACCTGTCAAAGGCGATGCAGCTCTCTGGTTCTACGACAAGGTCGACATCAGTCCGTATCTGCACACGGGACACAATCTGATTGCGATCCACGTCTTGAGACTCTTCCACGGGACCTCATATGCCACTAGCTTTCCACGATTGGGATGCGGTGGTGTTCGGGTCAGAAAAACTATCGACAATCCCTTCTGGGCGTCGGAGCTTTGCAGCAGTGTTCATTGGGAGACGGCGGTAGATCAGTTCGTGACGCTCCCCATTGATCAAGCCGAAGATGATTTCCTCCATATTTACGAAAAGGTCGAGAGAGACGACAGGGGCGCATCGTCCTTGGTGTGGACCTCAGCTATTATATTACAGTTCCAGAACTCGACCGGTGTGACAGCACCTTGGAAGCTATCGCCTCGTCTTATCTCACACATGGAGATCAACAAGTCTCAGTTCAAGGCTATTCACAACGTTGAGAGCACATTGTCCTCGGAAGTCTGGGAGAGAAACTTGATCAACCTTGATGACCAAGGATCTGACCTGGTACTCTCACCTGACACCAAGCATCAGCTAGATCTCGAGGCCCCGACCCATACAACTGCGTTCATCCGTTTTCGTTTCCAGCGTCCCGACCGCCCAGGCGCCAAAATGATTATCACATACTCGGAAAGCTACGAAGACACTCCAGCTCTAGTCCCGTACCTCCGCCGGAAGGGAAACCGAATGGATACAACAAAGTCTTTGATCGGACCGCAAGATGTTTACAACTTCCAGGGCCAGGAAGGAAACTTGCATTTGGATTATTATGAAGGCGAAGATGAGGACGAGGTCTACATGCCTTTCCATTGGAGATCTTTTCGTTTTCTCAGAATTAGCCTGTGGGCCAGCTCTTCGGGCTTAACGTTGCGCGGAGTCGATATTGAGACTGTCAATTATCCTTTAGACGTACTTGCAAATGTCAGTACCGGCCCGGATGGCGAGGAAGCTAAGGCCCTCTTCGACACAAGCATACGAACACTGCAGAACTGCATGCACGATTGCTACGAGGATTGTCCGTTTTATGAACAACTTCAATACGCCATGGATACACGGAGCTCATGTCTGTTCACATACTATGTTTCTAGAGATGACCGTCTTGCTAGACAAGCAATAATCCAGCTGCATAACTCTTTCCAACCTCGTGTCGGACTCACGGCGAGCCGAGCGCCGTCCAGCCAACTCCAAATTATCCCTGCCTTTTCCCTTTATTGGATATGTATGTTACATGACCACTTTACCTTTTACAACGACATCGACTTTATCCGGCCTTTTCTTCCTGTCGTCGATGCTGTACTCAACTTCTTCCACTCTCGCATCCAAGAACAGACCGGTCTGGTTGTTTTGAGGAATGAGGAGGGTATTTGGAATTTTCATGACTGGGCGGAACAATGGCGGCCGTATGGAATTCCTCCATCTGTCGAGCGGTCGGGCATCTCGACGTATGTCAATAGCCTGTACTCGTATACATTACAACTGGCTTCCAGTTTACAAACGGCTTGTGCTGGTCGATCTTATCTGGCCAGTGAATATTCCCAGCGGGCGAGCCGCATTGCAAAAGCACTCAGATCTCACTGCTTTGACGGGCGCTACTTCACCGACAGCCTGGCCTCAGACTCAGACCCTAAGACTGATATCAGTCAGCACAGCCAGATCTGGGTGATCCTTTGCGGCGCTATAAGTGGTTCGGCTGCCCAGATTCTGCTGTATGACGTACTGGATGTGTCTCGAGACAGGAAAGGCTCGCTGGTCAAAACATCGGTGTCAATGTCATTCTACACACTACGTGCAATGGTTATCGCAGGAGGCAACTTGTACAACGATCTGTATGAAAAGTTTTGGCAGCCATGGCGTGACCAACTGGATCTCAACCTGACAACGTGGGAAGAAGACGACGTTTCGCATCGCTCAGACTGCCACGCTTGGGGCAGCGCTCCCATCCATGAATTTCTGGCAGAGGTAGCGGGCATCAAGCCTGCACAACCCGGCTGGGACCAGGTACGGTTTGCGCCTCGGTTGGGTCTATACCCGTCTTTCGAGGCAACAGTGCCTTTCTACAGAAGGGGGAAACTTGGTTTGGCAGAGGTCTCGTGGAGTTCATCAGACGATGAAGTGGTTGTTGAGTTGCGTATCGAGGGGTTAGCCAGGCCAGTCACGGTGATTGTACAATTACCTGGTCAGTCGGAGAAGGTGATGAATAGCTTCGAGAAGATGGTATTCCGCTGTGCGCAGATAGGAAATTAATAAACTACACAACTCTATTATACTAGTACCTATCCTCATGTAAAGGAATCGACGATATCACTCCTGTCGAAGATCATTAAGACTTTGATATGCGGATGAGGCAAACAAAGGACCACGAAACCAACTATCCGGGCTACTTTGTGAAATATCCATCCAAGCTTCATCCTGAAAAACGGGAAGCAAAGTGTTGAATGGCTGCATGTTTGCATCGTTGGGGTTGTCGTCCGCCAGATTTGGAGTCACAACAGCATGTAGCATGGGATCTGGCCGAAGATGGTCCTCTAGACGAGCAGTGGTGACTCGCCAATCGGAGATGAGGTGGAGAATAGTGCTCTGACGCCCAGCCTCGTATGTCTCGAGCTCGGAAAGGGCTTGACCGAGAAGCCGAGCATAAGTGGAACCGATTTGAGAAAAGCGGCTCATTCGACCAAGGAGGTCTGAAAAGACAGAAATTTTTGCACTTGTTTCTGGATCGCTAGAGCCCATGATATACTTTCGTGAGATCAAGAAGCGAGCAGCAACCCAGACAGACCATGCGAAGGGCCACCCGAGCTTATCAATCACATGCACAGCGGCCTGGGTGACGATCTCAGCTAGTGCTGTAGAGCTACGAAGACAGCGGTTCTCGGATCCCTGACGGGTCTCAGCATTAATTTCGGGGGCAGCGAGCCCCTTTGCTGGTACTGCTAGGAAGCCATGCAGGTATATCATTACCGCGTGGAAGTAGCCATGCAGCATCAAGACTGCTGGCCTGTTAGCTCTCTGTATGCGAGTCAAAGAAGCGTCTCGGTCATTCCAAGCCAGTTGAGGGGGAAAAGAATCAATCCAGACATCAAGCTTTGAAGATATTGCCTGGACCTCTTGTTGCAAGGAGGATGCGGTCTGATAGCTGTTGCAGAGATCACCACCCTCCATCACGGTCCTGTGAGCTAATCGAGCCAAGTCCAGGAGTCCGAGCTGATAGCTAAAGATAAGTGCAGGAGATAAATCTACCTCGCCGAGTTCGGGCAGACTGTCTTTCCACACTGCGTCCCGAGTCGGTAGAAGGTGTTGGACCTGAAGGTTACTGAAAGTCGAGACACAATTGGTGGTGATGCAGATCCAGGAATCAAGAGCGTAGATGGCCCAGAACAACCGCTGTCGAAAGACTACATCCCTGTTGCTCAAGGCCCCGTGCGCCTCGCCCTCTGCTGACGTTCTGAACGTCAGACCATCTGTATTCGCTAGCTGAAGCGCCAGTCTTGTAGCGACAGCGAGAGGACCCGAGACCTGAGCACTATGTGTCATGCTCGAAAGATCCAGGATAAGAACAGTCAACGCTTCCAACGAGCTGTAAGACGGCTCTTCGAGAACGTCGACGAAAATTCTGCGCTTCGAGTATTTCCAGAACGAGTCGCTAGAGATTTGGTCGAGGCGGGAGTCGAATGAGTAGGGTAGCGCGACTCCGAAGAGAGCATGGTGGAGCATCGAGGGCTCATCTGTAGAGCCCAAGTCGGCGAAGACGCGTTGCACGTCCAAGAATGGAAACCATGGATGGATGTGCCGGAAGTATAGGGACGACACAGAGGCGACGAGGTCAGTCGGGGGATGACGTTCTTTGACTCTGCGAGTACGCTCAAACGTTGGAGAGGCAGCCTGTTGCGCGGGGAGGGTTGAGGATGAGGGAGATTGATCATGGTGGACTGGTGGTACAGTGGTCTCGCTACTTCCCGAGGTACCTCGAAAGGCTCGCGATTCGGCTTCTAGTCTCTCTCGAGACAGTTAGACTAGAAAATTCAGGGTACAAAAGTTCATTACGAAAGGAATGCACTGACGAATCTTGTCTTCAAGCTGTTGGCGGTGACCAGCTGGAAACCCCGGCTTCCGTCGCCCTGCATACTCGCAATCGACCTGTGCACGCTCACATCGTTCACAACCTGGTAATTGGCGGTCACACTTTGCCTTTCGTTGTCTGCACCGCTCACACCTGGGAGAATAATCAGCTACCTTGATCTTGGTGCGGGCCTAGAACGTACGAGATCATGCTTCGGACCATGTTGGGCCGCTTTTTGAGTGTGTGAGGTGAGTGGGTGGGAACCCTGACCATTTTATATCGGTCGTGTTAGACCGATGGTCACGCCGCATTCCCCGGTTTCCCCGCAAAGTCGCAATACGGACGGATCTGGGGTACACGCCTTCGGCCCAATTACATCCGAGTATACTACATTGACAGCTGGACTAAGGGCAATCATGCTTATTTATATGCCCAACTTGGCGTGCCACTGAATGTTGATAGACTACCCACTCCAGCAGATCCTACACTTTCAACGTTTCCTACCAAGTTTGAAAGTAATGTCTGCACCAGAACCCTCCAAGGACCTCGCCGGTCACAGTCCACGGTCGTCGGTGGACACGACTCGTTGGTGGAGATATCCCAATCTGCGTGCCCTTAACCTACTCATGATTATCCCGCTCCTGTCAATTTTCTCTCAAGGGTAAGTCTGTACAGTCGACAATCTGAATGTTTCAACTAACCAGAGGGTTCCAGTTTTGATGGGAGTATGATGAACGGTCTCCAGTCAGTCACCCATTGGCAGACGTACTTCGGTTCACCAACTGGCGCTCTGCTCGGCTTCTTCAATGCCGCCTATCCACTCGGTGGCATCCTTGGCTCATTTGCCATCTCACCAGTAGCCGACACTTTTGGTAGAAGATGTGGCATTGCATTTGGAGCTGCTCTCTGCTGCATCGGCGCTGCCATCCAAGGTGCTTCCATTAACATCGCCATGTTCATAATCTCCCGAGTCATCATCGGTTCAGGAAGCGTGGTAGTCGCCGGAGTTGGCGCTCCCTACATTACCGAGATAGCACATCCCGACCAGAGAAGCACAGCTACTGCCCTTTTCCTCACATTCTACTCTATTGGATCCATCATTGCTGGATGGTGTACATTCGGTACCTTCCGCATAGACAGCACAGCATCTTGGCGCATTCCATCTGCCTTGCAAGGACTCCCTTCCATTATCCAGCTCCTCCTCGTGTGGTTTGTGCCCGAGTCTCCACGATGGCTTGTCAGTAAGGGCCGCGATGAAGACGCTCTAGCTATGCTTGCCAAGTACCACGGTGAGGGTGACGAACTGGATCCCGTGGTCCAGCTCGAATACACCGAGATCAAACAAACTTTGAGTGCCGAAGCATCTGACCACAACATGTTTACCTTTCTCAAGGACCTGGGCAGTACTGCTGGTAACCATCGACGTATGTTTATCATGGTTTGGGCCGCTATATGCTCACAGATGTCTGGCAACGCCTTTGTCTCATACTACCTATCTCCTATCCTGCACTCCGTTGGGCTCAAGTCGGACCTTCAGCAAACTCTTATCAATGCCACTAACCAGATGCTCTCCTGGTTCTCGGCCATCTACTTCGCTACGTTGCCCGCTAAAGTCGGCCGTCGCAAGCTCTTCCTATGGTCTTTAGGGGCCATTTGGGTTGTTGACATCTGCATCACTGCAGGAAGTGCTGTCTTTGCTAAAGACAATACCAACAAGGCCGCAGCTTACACTGTGGTAGCCTTTCTGTACCTGTTCTCCCCTGCCTACAACCTGGGTTTCAACGGCAACCTCGGCCTCTACATCCCCGAGATTCTTCCCTATCGCATGAGAACCAAGGGTTTGTCCTTCTTCTATTTCGTCCAGTTTTGTTTTATGATGCTTTCCACTTTTGTTGTACCCATCGGTCTTGAGGACATTGCTTGGCGCTTTTACATCATCTTTGTAGCTTGGGTCATGATTGAGTTTGTTGGTGTCTGGTTTGTTTTTCCCGAGACAAAAGGTCCATCACTGGAGGAAATTGCTTATATCTTTGATGGTCCTCAGGGTGTTGTTGGGCATGCTGCTGAGGTTGTGGTTGAAGGCAAGACCCCGCGCCTTGTGGAGCATATTGCAAGTAAGGAGGCGGTCTAGGTACTTGTTCCATTGAGCCAGGAAGGGGGATAATGATTCACCAGTGGGCATCAGGAACAAAGTTCGAGTTAAAGATGGCTTTCACTGTATCATGGCTGATGGCCAGAGGGTTATGAGTAATGGGAATAATATCTTCCATGGAATGAGTAATGTTATGTTCTGATCTAATTATCTTTATATGGAGCTTGTATAGTTGATCAGAACTTGTATCGATAACCAAATATCGGTGTCAACTCCTACTCGTCGTTTTCCTAGCCATTTGTAAGTAAGACATGTCGCCATGAGAGTAATAGACTTACGCATTTGAAAGATCGGATGTAATCGCCTGGACCGGCAAGAAGCTGCAACGTGTCTTTGCACTGAGTCTCATCCCCGTAGATACTAAGTGATTGACAAAAGTCCAATCCATAAAATTGGCAGTTTCTTCCACGGGGAATTGCGACAGACTTTGCCTTGAACAATCCTTTGCAGCCCTGGCTGTTGATACCACCGTCGGTGAATTGCTCGCATGTCGTGCGGGGCATAGACGCGCCGAAGGTATAACAATCACCTTGATTTCCCTCGATGATTTGGTACTGGGTGCTGTCATTTGCATCGCAATTGTCGACGTTGTCGTAAAAGGTAACTTTGAAAATTAGAAAAAGAACATGGTGAAGTTGGACTAGGACTACCTACGAGTCCATGCCGATGCCTGTGAGACGGCAGCGAGGATGGTTAGAGCTGTGGCAGTAGAGAAATGCATCTTGTATGGACGTAGATTAACTCGGATAGAATAGGAATGCAAATAGTGCAAAGTCAAGAGGTTATTGAGATAGGAAAGAGATATTGCTTGGGGGAGGTTGAACTTATATACTAACTCAGGAGCACCGTCTCCGTGAATTTCGCGTTCTATTCCCCCGTAGCTCGGGCGGAGGATCGAAGGATTCAACAGGTGTGGATCTAAACTCCACAGCACCACAGTATAGACTAGGAACATCAGATGGACGTCCGCCTCGGACTTGACATCTCGGACTCAGAGACAGGGCAGACAGCTTATTTAATTGTCCTCAAAAAATACTAGTAGTTCTCGAACATCATTTCCTAGCTGTAAACATAGATGTAAGGATTCTATTATAATTTAATACTTAAAACCATCTGTAGCAGTTGTAGTTTACTAGCCAAGCTAGCTTACATCGATTACAGATACGATACTTTATCAGCTGTAAGCGAAATGACACTAGGTGATCAAGGCTGATTCAGTAGAGCATTGCCTGGACGATTCACCGCCTGATCAGGAACCTTGTAACCTCAGTCCGAGCATGCCAATGACGGTCCTACTCATAGCGCTGGAGCACAGACCATGGTCGACCGACAGCTCCATACTTCAATGCGATGATCCTTATATAATTGAATCCTTCGACTAGCACAAATCAGAAATATGCTAGCACGTTTCTATTACTAACTCAGCCTTAGACGATCGTGGGGCTATGCTCTTGGCAGCAGCAAACCTGGAATTTCTCTCGTCCTGCAGGTTATCATTACATAGAACTAGGTAGACTGTCATAGCAGTCCATTGCAGTAAGTAAATCATTGTTCAAAATACACTGTTTATTTTTTCTGTTATATACATGTACTTTCCTCTCTTTGTCTGAAGTCCCACAATGCCAATCTTCATTCAATTAGTTTCTCGTTACCCCCAGACCCCTACTATCACTTCAATATAACTTTCTTCATTTCCTATATGGAGGAGGTGAATCGCCCACTGGCTCATATTCATCGTCGTACTGTATACAACTAGGTAAGCCTTTCTGTCTTATATGCATTTTGAATCTTATACTTACGTAAAGGGGCAGTCTAGGACTGTTAGTGGTGGCACGCCCTTCGCTTGTGATCTGCAATGGTACGATAAGAGACATCGTACTGCCTTGAGCCCTCGCAGCAAAGGTGATTCGAATCCGGTAGCTTCTGCTAACCATACATGAGTGGAAAGTGGGAAGGAATAGTAATTTCTCTGTCGGGAGCGAGAAAGGTTGTGTCAAAGTAGCCTTATATGTAGGTAGCTCCGGCTGATTGTAAGGGATATCGATAGAACTCGCTGTTGTATATGATGGACTCTGTTTGCTAGGATGGTTTCGTGTGATTGGGATAGGCTCCGAGGCTCTTCTCTCCGATTCCGCCTGAGAACCGAAATCCAGAACCTTCTCCCATTTTACCGCTCCTAGCCCTCGTAGAGGTAGGGGGTACGAGTTTGTCCATGGAGCTACTGGACAGATGGCACTGGGTAGCGTCTCGTCGTGGTCGGGCAGATAGCCTACGGGTCCTGTCCAAAAGCTGGTAATAGCCTCGATGGCGGCTCCTTTGACACGTATTTCGGGTGGTGTAGATCCTGACGACGATGGCGCGTATTCAAGATTGATCGCTAGTTCAGAGTCTGATGTCTGAAGGTGACCCAGATGAAGGACAACTGGCCGAGGTTGAGTGGTTGAAACTTTCAAGGTTCCTTCTTTGGCCCCGACCAAGTTCCGTCTTATTGTCTTTGTCTGAGACAAGCAGTATTGTGTGTTCAGGGAAGCAACATCAATGGGTGGTTGCTCAGGAAAAATAGGAATGACTTTGAGAGAGACATTCTGATCAACAAGTTTTCCTTCCGTACCGAGTAGGAGTCTCGCTTGAATAACATATTCGATAGACGTAGAGCCATCCGTAAAATCATTCTTTGTCCATGAGCCGAGGCTCGGAGGTGGAACTAGGTGGCGTTCTCTAACTACCGGGCTTCGATGATTGCATGCATGCAAAGAGAGATCCTGGGGGATCTTAAACAGAAAGGGAATGTTGTAAGATTTCCCAGCTCTTAGGATACGATCAGACGGCAAGGTTTCATCAGACATGGGTATTTGGATGTTCAGAAAAGTATGGCTTCTGGAGGGCTGCCCATATTGAGAGACTTGGCGAGTTGAACTCGTGCCTCTAAAACTGACTTGGATGGATTGAAAGGTGGTTTGGTGTTGGGTTGTGAGTCTAACACTACCCTGGACCGTGGAGCCCGTGGTATATATTTTGGTCTCGTGGTGCCCATCAATGTCGATGTCGAACTGACAAGCGACTTGTTTCTCGGGTCGAATGCATGTCAGCCTCTTCAAGTGTTGGAGTGAAGGCATGGTGATAGTGACGCAAAAGTAGATTCTATTCGGTACAAGGAGAGTGGAAACCACTGGAGCCAGGTTATTCGTTTGAGGAAGGCGGACCGGTCTGGAATATATAATCCAGTTCCAATGTGTTTGCAAGATGCATTGATAATCATGTTCAAAGACGCCTTTATGTCGTTCATAACATGACAGCATAGGCTTGTGTTTAATATTGTGATTGGTGATCTTGCCGTGGCTTGCCCAGCTTCGATTGGCTAGGTTTGCCGTGACATGAATAAGCTGCTATGATTGGACAGTTTCGCCGTCTTACAGATCAACGGTCAGAGATGATTGGCTCATTCCGCCGAGGGCTGGCAAACCAGATTATATGACGACCATCTAAACCCAGTCCGTCAAGATAAGACATCGTCAACCAAAACTTGATTTCTGAGAGCGTTCATTCTCCACAAAGTAGAAATCCGGGATGTCAGGTCACCAACTGCGATCGCAGAATATCGCGGCCAAAAGTTCACAGCCACTTAGTCCAGCTGTGCCAACTAGTGAGTTTATTCTATTACTCAGTCACTCCCTTCATTAATGGAATTTGTGTTCAGGACGGGCTTGCGTTAATTGCCGGCAGCGAAAGGTCCGCTGCGATATCGGCGACAAAGGTGTCCCTTGTACAAACTGTAGTACTCACAGTCGACCTGGATGCCGACCATGTCTCAACAAGAAGCAAGTCAGACAGTCTTTGCGTCAATCAGCCGTCCTAGCTCCTCTCCGTCCGCGACAGTCAATTAATACGCCAACGACGGCATCATCATCTGTTGTGGCAACAGAAGCTTCATCCCCAGACGAAGGCGGCGAGGTCGAGCTTGGAGCTCATGTCTTGAATGACAACGATGCCAGAGACGCAGAGCTTGGGCATCGCACTCGTGCGCACTTTATCGGGAATGATCTCTCGAACTGCAATTACCTGTTCCGTCAAAGCTCCTCCAATGTAGGCTACGATAATGTATTCCACTTTAACAATGGTCAATTGGAGTCCAGCGAAGACTGGTATGAAAGACACGGTGTGTCGGGAGAACCGTTGGAACGTCCAGATAAACAACTTGAAAGAAGGCTGGTAAGAGCATACTTTGATATGATTAACCCTGGGTGGCCCATAGTAGATGAGGAGCTATTCATGACACAATATCGTGGCGAGGATCCGGCAAACCCTGCTTGCCTGACACTTCTAAATGCGATAATGCTGGTAGGAGCCCACGCTCTAGCATCGCATGATGAGACGATGGTTCCCCTTCTTCGAGTTTTTTTTCAGAGGACAAAGACTCTTTTCGAGTGTGAATCTTGGCCTGACAGGCTTGTCTTCATTCAAGTGCCTTTGCTAATGACGTGGTATTCCGACGCCAATGCATGGTATTGGATTGGCATCGCTACCAGAACAGCTATGGCGATAGGACTGCATCGAGATACCAGCCACTCTAAGATGATGCCTGTTTACAAACGCGTATACACTCGTCTGTGGTGGGTCCTGTTCCAGTTCGATACGATTGCGTCTGTGTCCGCTGGACGACCTCAAGTTATGTGAGTCTTGCTGCATAAATATTATCACTAGTCCTCACTAATGGTTGTAGCAACCTCGATGATTCCGATGTACCAGATCTCCAACCTTGCCACGTCGAAAATCTTCCTAGGGCAGAGATCGAGTTTGTCATATTTTATGCACAGCTGTGCAAGATTATATCCGAGACGACAAGGAAGGGTTGGTCACTTCGTGCGACGCCAGAGGCAAAACTCGAAGCTATTAAAAAGGCTGATGAGTTACTCGGATTGCTCAACCTTTCAATTCCGAAAAGACTACAATTGGCGACTTCTTGTCTTGATATATGGCAAGCCCATTTTTATCTCACTTACTACAACTTTGTTTTATTGATCCATCGACCTGCGCCGAAATCCAGGAAGAATGGATCTATGGACGGACAAGAGGATGCCATCCTCTGTAGAGAAGCCACAGTCACCATTGCATCCATGTTCGAAGCTCTAATGAGCAAGAAGCTCATTTCTTCTCTATGGCTGTATAGCAACCATGTTGTATTTACTGCAACAATTCACATCATCAACGAGATCAGCACAAACAAGACCTTACTAGCGGCCAAGTCTCGACAAACCCTACACACGTTCTTGGAAGTCTTGCAAGAGCTTGCAAAATACTGGAATTATGCAGGAGGCCTGTTGAAGGTCCTTGAGCAAAGAGCGTCAAGGTCGAGAGGGGGCCGAGTGCACGCGCCAGGGGAAGCAAGTCTAAACTTGCAGATCGATGGGCCATCGTTTGAACAGCCAACGGGGGTTTCATCAACCTGGAGTAACAGCGACAATGCCCTACCAACTGATCCGAACGTAGAATTGACTGACGCTGGTTTCAACACTTACACAGCGACTGGCCCACCAAACATTCCTATCGATATACTTGGGGGCAGTCAGGATCCGATATTCAATGATCTGTTCTTGATGGATACGTCAGCGTTTGACTTTCTCTTTAGCGAGAATATTAGCTAGACCGTTGAGTTACCCTTTACAAAGTATCATTCAGGAAATGGTATCGTTTTTTCATCTTCAGTATACATATCACCTTGATGCAAACTCTAGGCTGTTGACTTTACTCTAGAAAGAAAGTCATCATTAATGCTTGGTCTGATGAAGACATCAAGGTCCACTCTTGCAACCTCGAACACAGTCATGATGTGGATGTGGAGTTTCTGCTTTTTATAGCACCAGGATTGAGATTCCAAATTTTAAAAGTACGTAGGTTCATCTGGTGTATTTGATATATGTCTACAGAGACAAACATCGCATCGTTTATAACTATCCCATCTTTCTTTATCTAGCTCATTGTCTTAATTGTAATAGTTATTGTGCATAGATCTTCCACCCTTGGTCCTTCTGAACTTGAAAGGTAGTAAATAAAGATTTCAGCGAACCCTGCTGACCTTCCCCAGTACTTCTTCATATGTAATATCGCTGTAGTCAGTGGCCTGAATTTCTGCCCCGATGCCCACAAGCGCTCGTCTAAGAGCGTCTCTACTTGAGGAAAAAACCATCTTGGCCTTTATTTTGGCAGTATCGGGAGACCAGCTGACAAAGACAAGTTTGTTTCTAGCCCCGCCATCTGGCCCTTCGTAGTGAAAGTCGTAAACGGCCCAGCGTGGTTCATTTTCGGGAAGGCTTGATGTAAAGTCGTCCCATTCGCTGCTTTCGGAGGTTTGATCAACAACGATTTCGGTGCGATCGTGGCTGAGGTTGAAGATGATGAATTTGTGGTTCTTCTTCAGCTTGAGCGCTTGGTACGTGTCCACACAGCCTGAATTAACACTGACACCAGAAGCCATGACTGCGGATGGGTGGAGAGAAATTGGTATGATGTAATCGAGTGAAAGTAGCGTAGATGACTTGCAGAAGAGAGGAATAGTAAGACTGCGATGTTGTAAGGTATGAAAGAGGACAGTCTGGGTGGTGGGCAAGTGGAATATATATACATTTGCTAGCCTGCCGGTCAATGGCAGATGGAAACTTTGTTGAGATTACAGTAAGCACGTAACCCACCAGTCAGTTGCTTTGTCTACTCTGTATGTCTCATTACAAGAAACACTGTCTCTCTCAACAATTCACAGCCAGTAAAACTGGCTTGACAATATAGCTAGTGGTAATCTGCAGTAACTAGTGGCGGTTCAGCTGGGCTTTGGCTCGGGCCGCTATGACAGATTTCCTAACACAGGCAAGATTAGCTGGCGCCAGTAAGCAATTAGTGTGGGTTTCAAGCACGATGATATAGCTCATAGTGGGGAAATGAATATTTGGCGAATAGTCATTCTTCTCTAGCTGTAGAGCCGTGGTTTTCCTTTTTAGTCTGCAACTCAATGTATTTCAATAGCGTTATAATGTCTCACCAAGCTTTCACACCTCATTGTGAAGGACAACAGAATACGCAACGTAGCTGAAACCCTGTGTGACATCATGGCAGCCAATGACTAATAAGGCATGCTGATGAGATTATAGCTGAAGGTAAAGCTTTTAGCCTTGTGGGCATGTTTGAAGTAAAGAAGCAGTTTAAATCTTTTATTTAATATCTGTTGACTATCTGCAATAAATCCTTGCCTCTCTCCAACGTTAAGATATTTCTATTGGACTTTGCTACTACGTATAGTTTGTTGTATTTTCGCTTCACTTGGTATCAATAGTAGTATAATCCAAAGACAATACAATATTCTTCCTACCCTCGGCGATGGATTTGCCATTTTGCTGCTTGTTGGATACAAATCAAGTGAACCTTGACACTTACAAGCATAACATCGCATTCACAAGGTAATTGCTATTGCCGCTCAAGATCGCACGAACTGGCTAAACTAGTCAATAGCAACTATGCTAAGCTCTGCATACTTTCACACACCATAGCCGAAAACGAGAACCTCGGTAGATCGACCAAACCCGCGTGGCGCATGAACTCATACTTTTCAAGTCCCGTCGCCGGACTAACATACACCGAAAGCCCATATGTTCATTATCCTTGTCTGACCGCCAATCATCACAGCTCATGCTTCCCCTCATTATGCCCCAAGGGTCGCGCGTTTTCCCCGCGTTCGTTAGCAAGCGAAGTCTGGGGTAGCGGATAATGTGTGGCCGTCGTCTGGCAATTTCATGCATACACCCTACTAGTTAGCCATTATGGTCTCGGTTCATATTGGACCGAGCGATTGAGGTCGTGTTATAGACTTTAATTGTACCGGAAGACAGGGACTGCTTAAAAGAGACTCAAGTTGCTCTGGACCTACGGGCACGATAACGCCCTCTTTCTCAAGTCTTGCCTACCCATAGACGTCTAGCAAGGATGGCAGATCTTGCAATCTCGACAGTTCTTTTCGAACATCACCGCCAGGCTTTCGGTATCGCTGAGACGAAGCCTCGCATCACCTGGAGATTCGAAGGTACCGTCTCTGATTGGGAACAAAACGCCTATGACATAGAAGTTGCGCGCAAAGGACCCAAGGCGGATAAAACCACTCTTTTCTCCTTCAACTCCTCCAGCTCGCTGTACGTGCCTTGGCCAGACGAGGAGCTGGCTGAGTCAGAGGCTGCGTCTGTACGTGTGCGCGTTCATGGCAACGACGGGCTGTCCACTCCTTGGTCTGACTGGGCTGATGTGGAGACGGGACTCCTGTCTGAGGAAAGCTGGGTCGGAGCAGACCCGATCGCAGCCGACGTCTTTGAGCAATCCAACCACACTGCCAAACGGCCCATTTACTTCCGCCGCGACTTCCAGGTCCCTCAGACTGCGATTGCTTC
Source organism: Fusarium coffeatum (assembly GCF_003316985.1). Classification (NCBI taxonomy): domain Eukaryota; kingdom Fungi; phylum Ascomycota; class Sordariomycetes; order Hypocreales; family Nectriaceae; genus Fusarium; species Fusarium coffeatum. The sequence goes on from NW_022157985.1 coordinate 18,460, forward strand.
TGCAAGGCTATACATCACTGGTCTGGGTATTTACGAGGCTGAGATCAACGGGAACAGGGTCGGCGATCTCGTTCTGGCACCTGGATGGCAATCGTACAGTCACCGCCATGTCTATGACTCGTACGACGTGACGAGCCTTATCAAGAGTGGAAACAATGCCATTGGAGTTGTGGTTGGAGAAGGATGGTTTCTCGGTCGGCTGGGGCCAGAAAGCGTGAGAAACAATTACGGCGACTCTATTGGACTTCTCAGCAAGCTGGTGGTTACACTCAAGGACGGCCGAAAGGTCACTGTTGGCACCGATGAGAGTTGGAGGGCCAACGGAGGGCCTATTGTATCGGGCGAAATCTACGATGGCGAAACCTACGACGCAAGACTCGCAAAGCAAATTCAGGGCTGGTCTACGGACGCATTCGCTGCAAAGGCAAAAGCCTGGCGCAAAGTTCGCACGCTCCCTCCGCTTAAGGGTAAACTCACTCCACCTGACCAGCCTGGTATCCGAAGGGTAGAGGAAAGACAAGCCGAGCGAATCTTCAAATCGCCGTCAGGAAAAACAATCATCGACTTCGGACAAAACCTAGTAGGCTGGCTCCGGGTTCATGTTGATGGGCCTGCTAACACAAATATCACTCTTCGTCACGCAGAGGTATTGGTGGATGGCGAGCTAGCCCTCAAACCACTGCGCACAGCCAAAGCAACTGATACCATCATACTTGCTCGCGATGGTCCGATCACATGGGAACCCAAGTTCACATTCCACGGCTTCAGATACGCCCAAGTCGACGGCTGGCCGAAGAACAGACCATTGATAGGGTCCATCAAAGCTGTCGTCCTACACACGGACCTCGAGAAGACCGGCTGGTTCGAATGTTCAAACCAGGCTCTGAATAAGTTGCACTCTAACGTTCGTTGGTCAATGAAAGGAAACTTCCTCTCCATTCCGATGGATTGTCCCCAGAGGGACGAGCGACTTGGATGGACGGGTGATGCACATCTCTTCGGGCCTACAGCGAATTTCCTTTACAACACAGCTGGATTTTGGCGAGGGTGGCACAAGGATCTTGCGACCGAGGCGGCTGTAGACGGTAGCATGGTCCCTCGATGGTACACACCAATGCTTCAAGGTCCCACCAATCAACCCATTGCTACTGCTGTCTGGGGCGATGTGGCTGTAGGTAATCCTTGGAACATCTACAAATCCTTTGGTGATAAGGGCCTTCTGCAAGAGCACCTTGCGCAAGGTGTCGGATGGCTGGATAAGGGCATCTATCGAAATGAAGCTGGACTTTGGAACCACCAAACCTACCAATACGGTGACTGGCTCGACCCTCAGTCTCCTCCTGATGACCCTGGACAGGCCACAACACACAAGTTCCTGGTTGCAGATGCCTATTTGGTACGTATGACAGAGCTCATGTCTCAGATCACAGCTTCCCTCGGAGAAACAGCTCTATCGGGGAAATATGCAAGCCAGCATACAGCCCTAAAGACCCAGTTCCAGAAGGCTTGGATGAATGGTGAAGGTGCGCTAGCAAACCGCACACAAACGGCCTACTCACTCGCTATATCATTTGGGCTGTTGGAGGACGACGAAATGCGCAAGGCGGCTACCAAAACGCTGCGCGACATCGTATCAGCCAACAACTACCTGATCAGAACAGGCTTCGCCGGCACACCTGCTCTCAGCGACGCACTAAGATCCGTTGACGCGACGGAAGACTTTTATCGCATTCTCCTCCAAACAAAGGTTCCCTCTTGGCTGTACCAAGTTGAGATGGGTGCCACCACAATCTGGGAGCGTTGGGATAGCATGCTCTCTAATGGACAGTTGAATCCTGGAGAGATGACGAGCTTCAATCACTACGCGTATGGATCCGTCGCACAATTCTTACACGAGACTGTTGGCGGGATCGCCCCGGACAAGGACAGCCCGGGCTACAAGACCGTCGTGGTTGCGCCTATCCCGGGTGGTGGAATCACTTCGGCCACTACGAAGCATTTGGGACCGTATGGGATGATAGAAGTCAGCTGGTCGGTAAAGAAGGGCAAAGGCTTCAACCTGCAAGTCAAGGTTCCGCCGAATTCGAGGGCCGTGGTGAAGATGCCTAAGTCTAAGCGTGTTATGGAAGTAGGATCGGGTGTTCATAGCTTCGTTGACTTGAAGTATTAGCTTGGAAAGAGTATCTTGAAAGGGAAAGGCACTAAGATGGAAAATCATGACGTTTGGAAGTCTCCGGTGGTTTTCTTATAGGTATAAATAAGAATACATACCTACCAAGCTATCTATATATCATTATGACGAAGTATTGAATCCGCCCATAGAGTTCAGCTGTTGTCCCTGTGACGGAGGTGTCGCAAAGCAAGAGCGAGGTTGCGACCAATAGCCAGTGACCTGGAGGGGGTTTTATCGCAAATGCATAAGTTGCCGTGACTGAGCGGTTTCGGATTTCTCAGATGTATGTAATCTGAGTTTGACTGGTCGCCCCAGGTATATGATAATGCTTCGTACTTCATCACGTGTTCGCCGGGGGCATGTTTACCGGCGACAAGAGGACCCGAGAGTGCGTCTCCATCTTTCCCTGCATCTAGGACTAAGAGTCTCATTTTTCTATCCTGTAAAGCTGTGTATTTGAAGTCCCCAGGAGCCATCTTGAGCTTCAGGGCCTTATTTTTTAACTGATTGAAGGGAAGGTGTGCTCTTTTGATCGAGTTGAGCGGGGGTTCCACGTGACAGATTCTCGACTAATCAAGGTACCGCATTTGCTGACAAACAACCTTAAGACTGTCTGTACCTGATCATTGGAAGGACTTAATAGAAGCACCTTCTGTAATCGCATAGAGTGCCTGCTGCGCGTCTGGCAAGGGGGTCGAGAACCAGCGTTGTCATTCGTTGGTTGTTTAACAGAACAATATACAAAGACCATTAGATAACTGTTTATCAGATGCTCACTGTCTAGGTATTAGTCTGCATATCTCTAACTCTTTTCAAATACATCAAGGTTTAGTTGATCTTCCGAAGTGTTTCCCTTGCAACCCTTACTCCAAGTTCCGTTGCTTTATCAGTGTGATCAAGTACGAACTCAAAGTCATCAACCCCAGCGTCCCCATATGTAAGCGTGTCCATTACTCCCCATGATAGGCATCCACCACTGAAGGGACCGGCAGTTGTATAGGCTGCATTTACCTCAGCATTGGGTTCCGACCCATTGATTGCCTTAGCATCAAAGGTGCCTCTGAACGACATCTTCTTATCTCCTTCAACCATCGGGTATAACCTCAGGATGGGAGTTACCTCCAGCCCGGGCCACCACACAGCAGCCATGGTAGCCAGTACATCAACACCTCCACGAGCCCAGTTCTTCACCACGAGAGTATCTTCCATCTCGAGCGTGACCTCGGTCTCACGGCCTTGGAACGTGCCTGTGAACCGCGCGGTGGCAGCCTCGCGCGCTGCCTCCTCAGCCGCTGGTAACAGGGTGTTTGCGAGAAGGTCAGGAACGTAGCTCAACACGACATCGCGACTAGGTCCTGCAAAAAGAGCGACGAAACCGATTCCATGGTCTGGTGAAAGAACGACGATGGCAGTGTAAAGCCCAATCGCACCATTCTTCGTATACAAATCCACAACTCGTATCCCATTGGGGCCGAGCGGGAGGAGGGTACGGCGGATTTCCCAAGGCATTCCTACCGACATGTGGAGGTCTGCGGTATGGGCAATTGGCTTCATCCAAGCCCGAGTCGTGGGTGGGTCGAGGATAGAAGACTTTAGAATAGACTGGCCAAGACGGGTGAGGTCTGCAGATGTAGAGAACATACCGCCGTAGCTATTAACGTTCAGTATTGACGGCCGATATTAAAGAGCATGATGAAGACTTACGGACTACCATCGCCCGTAGTAATGTTCCACCACGAGAGCAGCTCATTCTCGGGAATAACAGCGTTAATCTTGCCCTTAGGAGCCTCCAGTGTTGTATCTTTCATGGATAGCGGTTTGAGGAGCGAGGATTGCAAAGACTTTTCGAAGGGCTTTCCGGTCATTCCTTCAAGTGCATAGGCAAGAATTTGGTATGCAAGGTTAGAGTATATTGGTGTGTTTGCAGTGGATGTGATTGGAAAGTGGTTCTTAGATGTAATACCGTTAAAGAACTCTGCAGAGAGCTGTTAGCATATTCATATCGCTTTGTAGTTGACAACTGACCTTTACGGGAACAGGGGCCTAGAGCTGGATCTGAGATATCGCACTTTCGTCGCTCAATCTTTTCAAGAATTGGGAAGCCATACATCTCAGGGTTGGCCTTGGGGTATCCAATCAAAGAATCCAGATCGAAGAAGCCGACTAACTATGATGGTTAAAAGAAGCCCGATCAATACGAGGCCGAGCAGTACTTACAGTTGCGACTGACACCTGACATATGCCCACAGAGTTGCCCGATGGTGACCTCATTCCACTGGACCCGGCGAGTAGGATCACCTTTGCCCTTCTTGGCTGCATGCGCAAGCTCAGGAACCCACCTTGTCACGGGATCGCTCATGTGATCCATTCCCACCTCAGCGAGCAGTGTATAAACGATAAGAAGCTTTGAAACACTGCCCACACGGAAAACAGTATCTTCGTTGAGTGTTCCTGAGGTCAAGAAACCCTTCATGCCTTGAGGAACGTATCCATGCTGAAAGAGGGTGTCAGCAGCGGAGAAGGCTTGGACGTAGAGAGTGGTGTTGAGCTCATGGAAGGTACCATTGCGGTCGAGCTCCTTGAAGGTTTTATCGAGATCGATAATGGCGTTTGAGATGGCATTAGACTTGGCTGGGTGTGGGACGGGTGGGAAGATAGGGCCTAGGAGAGGGCATACGGGTTGTTGGGCATGGGCCTCCTGCGGTAGCACAGCTAGACCCAGGGGAAGAAGGAGAGAAAGGTAGTGCATGATTGAGACTGCAGTATAACACTAAATATAATAGAATGAGAACGGGATGGCAGAAAGAGGGCGACATTGTTGACTTTATACATCGATATCTATGGAGAACATCAAGTAAAAGCATTGGGAAAGAGTCATATTGAGACTACGAAATACATATCTGCCCAGTACATATGATGTCGTACTCAACCAGTCTTGTGATTGGTCGGCTCGCTCAGTGAAATAACAGTCAGCCTCACAGGCAAACTACAGTGTAAGCCGAGATTGTCCTTAGATTGGAAAAAGAACCAATCAACGTCTGCTTAGCTTGTAGATACTTTATGATTGGCTGTCTCGCTCATTTGTTCCTACAAAAGGCCTAGTCTCCCGCTAAGCCACCCATGGATCCATCAGCATGGTAGATGAGTGGGGCTGCACGGTCAGTCTCAACCTCAGGGTAAGCGTTGTTTTCTTCCACCCTTAGCTGAAAAACAATTGCAACAAAGTAGGAAGTGACTCATATACTTCATAAGAAAGTGGGAAGCATTGTTTCTTAATCCCTCAGTTATGGTTGGTATCGAATTTGTGGGAGCTTCTGGTGCCAGTCGACCAAAACATAGATACCACACCAAGGCTAAAACAGGATGCCAAACGTGCAGGTGAGAGTTCATACAACTTGGGTTTTCACTACAGGTAGACTCATATACCAACTCTACCAGGATCCGAAAAGTGCGTTGCGATGAGGTAAAACCCGCATGTACACGTTGTACTTCGACTGGCCGGAATTGTGACGGCTACACCTCCTCTCCAGTCACCAAACCACTTTCTCCACCGCTGTACAACCGCCCAAATGCCGTCGCTGATCTCAAGCTCATTTTACCACGACAAAGCCCCGATGAGGTACGTAGCTATCGTTACTTCCTCGAAGCCACAGCCCCATCTCTCGCCGGCGCTTTCTACGCCGAGTTCTGGCTCGCCGAGGTGCCGCGAGTCTGTCTATTGGATGCAGCCATCTGGCACGCTGTAGTCAGCCTGGGCTCTGCACACGAGGACTTTGCGGAGAATGGCCGCGGCTCGCGGAATTTGTTTGCGCTAAAGCAGTTCAACTTATCCATCCGCTGCCTTACCGAGTCGCGGTCGCCGAGACATGCGGATCAGTGGAGGGCGCTTGTTATCAGTACCATCTTTACGCAGATATGTACTATCAAAGGGCTTCATGATCAGACAAGGATACATCTTCAGGCTGGATGCAATCTGCTCCAAGAGCTTCAAGGCTATGGCACTGGAGATGCAAAGACTTCGCAGCAGCATACCAAGCCTGAGAGCTGGATTTCATCGGTTCCGATATCAATTGCTTCTGTACAGTCCATTCTCATGAACCTCAAACTGCATGCAAATGCGCTTGACCATGGCGGCGTTACCGACAGCTCCACTCTTCTGTCCCAGAACAAGACACTCAACGCATGGCGTTTCTATACAGCACCATCACCCTCGACCATTCTCACGCCAGAACACATTCGCCAAGCCCACCGCGCCGCCGAGTCCCTGTGCAGTGGACTTATCCTGTTCTCGCAAGAGAATGCCAAGCATCTCGGGGATCTTCATACAGGCAAGTCTGGATTGGATGGACTCGCTATGCTAGCAGCACGACAAGAGATGCATACGCGATGTTTCAAGGAAATCAGCAAAGCAATCGAATTATTCCAACGAGAGATAACCACACCTGGCCATACGACCAAACTGGAAGCACATTCTATTCTCCCAGTGCGCTTATTCCACACCACCAACCGCGTGCTTTTCATCCAAGACCCTGACGAGTATGACTTGGTCAAGCGTCAACAGGGTCTCCCTGCCCTGTTCAGATCTATCGTCGACCTCTGCGAGCAAATTATCAATCTAGATCCTGCAAAGACTCGCGGTGTATCATACACTCCGCAACTCTTCCTCGTTGCTCACAGCGGCACTGAACTGCCTACTCGTCAGTGTGCCGTGAGCCTGCTGCGTCACCCGCGACTGGATGGTGGATGGGATAGTCTTATATCCGCAAGTATTGCCGAGGCAATCATGGATAGGGAGAGGGAAGCAGCATTGCAGTACTTGGGCATTGAGACTGCAATGCAAGAGGATGAGACCGACCCTTTGTTGCGTATATATAACTTTACATTTGCTTTTAGTGGGAGTAGAGAAGCACGAATCGTTTTGCGGACCTGGTATGAGAAACTGAACGAGATTCCTGGCCAGGTGAGGATGATAGAGTGGTAGTATTAATCCAATAGAGCTCAGTTAGTAAGTCTAGTTGGTGGCTTCTTTTGCATCTTTCTGATAAGGCTGATGGAAAAAATCAAGGTACTTGTTCCTCTGTACTTGTTCCTCTCTTAATGTAAGATACCAAGAGAAGTGCTGTCTGGCTTATCTTATCTCTCGGCTATGTGAGTTTAATTGAGCTACCTAATGCGGCATAGTCTCGAATTCATTCTTGTAGCATCATGCCGAGCTGTGGTTGGTCAAGCAATCAGGCTGACAGGTGGAGTCATCTCGTCGGGACCAGACACTAGTACAATTATGGCTAGACGCTGTCTGCTTAGTCATTGCGTAATCAATTTCATCACGTACCATGCCCAACTCCACCCAACCTCATTAATTTCTCCTCCTACATCCTCACGATGTCGCCGACCACAAACAACCCAACAAACCACAACAACCGCCCCCCCTCACCACTCGCTTCCCGAAGAAGAAGCCCGTACATCGCTGCTGCACCGTCATAAAATTCCGGCCTATACCCACCGAACGAGCGCGCGCGCCTCCTTCCGTGGAATAACCGGGGTGCAGAAGGGACACGCGCTCCGACTCGCAGTCTATCTGGAGTCTGGGGCATGACCTCGCAGTTTATCTGGAGGTCACGGGTCGCCTGTCAGCGAAACTGGTTTTTCTTCTAGGGTTGCTTGTGGAAAAGGGTTTGGGGTTGTAGATCAGGTACGTGTACGTGTCTTGGTATACTAAATTAATTGGTAGCGCGATGGCGTCAGTTCAATTAAATGCAGTAAAGGCGGTGCTTGCGTGGCAACATAACGGTACGCCACGGTATCTTTCTGAGCCTGATCCTAAGAGTTCTTCGATTCGATTTACGTTACACCTTAATACGACCTCGGCGCTGTTCGAATTACAGATACCCATTAGTTATAAGCAACACACCAAGACTTCAGCCATCTGCATTCAAATCAATCCTCAATCTATCACCTCCCTCACACAGTCCGTTGACCAAGATACCCCCGATGCCATTAAACATGTCCTAAGCTCTGCGACATGTCTTAATTTCGAGCTCAACGACGCCATCACTATCCTCATTCCAAGCTTTATAAACGAGCCAGTGACGGCTGCCCGATTGCGCTCGGGAGTCATACTTGACTTGCTGTATGAGTTGGTGGAAACGACCTCTCTACGCGTTTATATCCCCGACGACGCGTTGTCTCAGAATCAGCTAGAGTCTCTCGGCTCCGCTAACGTACAGGAGCTCAGTCCATGCTCTGGTCCCGATTATGACATATCTCGATGGTTCTCCGGCCGCGGTGCAAAGGTCGCAACCCTTGCGAAGCCTCCGCCACCTTCTTACAATAAAGCTACGGTCGGCCAACCTGATGCACCCTTGTATAACGAATCATCAACCTTCGATCCCCCAACTCCGTCCCACAAACGCAAACGAAGCCAAGACTCGACCGGCAAACGAAGCCGGGAGGTAGTCCCTAATAATGCCACAATCTGGGACAAGTTGCTAGAACTTGAGGCTACGGTCCATAATCGTACACGACCCAACACCCCCGATGACCAGTCACGGCATGTCCAAGTGCTACAAGCCGAGGTCGCCAAGTTACAGACACAACTCATTCAATGCGAGAAGAAGGCTTTGGATTGGGAGACTGAGATCACCAATCTACAAGCCCAGCTCACACAATGTGAAAAGAAGGTTGCAGATGGGGAAGCCGAGGTAGCAAAGCTGCAAACACAGCTCACTCAATGCGAGAAGAAAGTCGTCGATCTGGACACTGAAATCGCAGGATTACGATACACCCAAGACAATGCCGACAATGAAGCGAGCGTCATAATAAGCGAGATAGAGGATACCCTCCGCGAACACGAAGAGAAGATAGACTTTGTTACAAGAGGGAAGGACGATGATGAGTTTGTGGATATCCTTAAGGAGGAGATACTCAGTGAACTCATTACGAGGATATCCCGTGGTTGAAGAGTATATCACGGTATGTTTTTGGTCTCGATGTGTGAGGTACCTTGCTGATGGATTGAACTAGATTCCTAGTACATAATACCCTTGAAATGACGCATGTAATACGATCCACGATTGTCGTCGCCTGAGCTTTACCATGAAGAACTCAGTCGTCTCACGAGGTTCCGATCCTTGCGAAAGAACTTAATGAAGCTGCCAGCATAGCGCGCACAGATATCGATACTACATAGGCTTCCGGAACAAGTCTGCCACAGTATGTCGCTTGTTCTACCTAACCACTGTATTTATACTAAGTGTTCTTGGTAGTACAATGCCCCAATACAATAGGGTAGTATTGGAAGACTTTGATCTGTCATGCATCTGCGTCATGTGTTAAATAATATACCCGCATGAATATCATCATTTGCCAATGCCTTTTGCCATATACTCGTATATTATAAATCTTCCTGTCTCGTGTACAAGCTTCATATAGGGAGCAACTTGAAATATCTTGAATGTTGCCAGATTAGTTCAACTTCCATCGCTTAGGGTTAGTCTCATACTGCTGGAAGAGAGGCTGTGGGTCACGGCTCAGAATATCCTGCCACCTTTCGGGGGTGTCAATCAAGTTCTGGCTCAAGTCGTTGATCATTTGACTCATCCAGATGTATGTTGTTGGTTCCGAACGTGACGCCCTTAGCGCATGCTTCAATGTCTCATATGAAATCGAGGACAGTCCTTTCTTGGCCACAAGTGCATTGGCATAGCTATCCAAAACCAAGTCGAAGTCCGTTTCAGTGTCTTAACCTATCCCATGAGAGGTTCCAGAGTTATCCATATCTCTGTTGAAGGTTAGGGCCAACGCAGTGGTAATGCCTCGAAACTCTTCCAAGGTTTCGACATCCTCTCTCGTTGTAATCGAGAATCTGACGCTGGGTCGACGCCCAAGCCCGTACTTGAGAAAGCCTTTCAGTAGCTTGGTGAACAGTTTCCTTTCTGGCTGAACGCAGGCATCCAGCCCATCCAGAACGCACACTATCTGTCACTTGTTTGGAAAATCAATCACCTTCTTAAACACCTTCCAGAGCGGTAGAAAGTTGGAGGTTAGTGCTGATCCGTGAACCTGAATCTCCTCTTGACAGGTATTGACAATTTCGGGGAGTCGGTACAAAATTTGGTGGATTATTGCACTTAGAGCGTTCGTCATACTCTTCTGCTCTGGGCTATGACCAAAGAAGAAATAAGCGACTGTTAGAGCCGCCTCACTAAATAGCAGAACGTCTTCGACTAGATATTTAGTCAAGACTGACTTCCCACTGCGTGGACCGGCGCTTAGAAGTAAGAGTCCGAACTTCTGTTGCGACCAGCTGATATACCTATCGTTCCGGCGGAGCCACTCGAAAGTCCCCCGAGCACGTGGTGGATGTATCGCCATATACTCCTCATAGCGAGTTGTCCTGAATTGACTGATCACCTTCAGTCTCTTTGTTGTGTTTGTGTGACGACACTGTTCTTGTAAGTGTGATAAGGTCACTGTCGATGTGGTCGCAATATTGCCGAAAATGTCATGGGTCTGCTGGCTGGAGTACTATGCCAGCTCATTGTCCAACTGTTGTTGCAGATCTTCCAAATCCCTGATTTGAGCCTTCCAATCTACAGAGCCCCAAACAGTTCTAAGGCCGCGCGTAAGTCTGTTCATAGCATAACAATATACAACGCTGTCCATCTGGTATTCCAACACGGCCTGATACACATTAACATTCCTTTCCTCAAGTTTTGCTTTCAGTTTGTTAGCCGCTGACTTCCTTGCCATGGATCGAGTACCATATATGTCGAAAGAATTGCCTCTTAGGGCATGTATTCCTCCTAACCCTTTGCTTTTCCTATAGGCTTATGACTTACTTTCGCACTTGCACTAGACATGGACACATACAACTGTGCCAAGATCTCATCGGGCTCGGCAGCGATGTTAAGAGAAAATAGCTTAGTATTATACTATTGTGAAATAGCAGTTAAACATATCTATAGCTAGGTCTCTATCATCAACTCTGCAATTCTTCTCAGCTTGTTGTTGAACAAGCGCCTCAAGTAACAAGCTTGCCCGTTTCGCATTCCTCGTAGCTCCGTGACTAATACGAAACTCGGGTAAAGTCTCCAGGTCCTGGTTTTGAGACTTCAGCACTGGTCTGGCTCTCCCCAAGGCTTTGAGCTGTTCAATCGCCCAACTGCGCTGCTCATCAGCTTCGCACTCTGCTCCAAATAGGTACACCGGCCACATCAAAGCGGGGTGGACCGTCTTCTGTTGAATCCTATCTCGCTCCCCGTATGAGTTCTTCATGTGTTCCCATGTCCTTTGTAGTGCATCCTTCACTGCTTCAGTATGTGGAAGGTGCCACCAGCATACACGGTGGACATAGACGTGTAGGATCCAAAAGCTGGCTAGGTACACACTCGAGACTTCTTGTACTCTCGTTGCTAGGTCGGGAGTGACCGACATCGACAGCTCAGCTGTGGACAGACATACAACAGATGGACACTGAGCCCACAAGTCCCAAAGCTTGCTCTCGATTTGCTTCCCTACGAGAGCAACTCTCATCTCGGCATCTGGGGTAAATCGATTGCAGTGATGTTTATCAAGAGCGCTGATTTGACGGCAGCAGGCTTGAGTTCTAAGGTACCATTCAGCGGCTGGTTGTAAGATTGCTCGTAATACTATCTCCTTCAAATCACACGGACTTCTTGCGGGGACGACGATGTCGCTATCCTCATGTTCAGAAACTCCCGATAACGGGGTTTGAGATATTATTTCGATGTCTTCGTTACCAGCAGGCGACTCGCTTCTGTGTTTCAAATCTTCATAGTTGCAACTGGTTATCTGAATAGGATATTGAGAAACAATGTTGAGCGCTTTAGACGATAATAGAGATGGTCCGCCCAGATGAGAAGCTTTACTATCGAAAGAGTTGAACCATGATAGAAGTTGTCTTGAATACCAGTTCCAATCGTGAGAGCATGTAATTATAATATCAGCAAGATCAGTGGGAAACAAAGACTCGCTGTCATGTTCGACACGATCACAGAGGATCTGAGTCCACGCCAGGAGGAACAAAGCGGCTAAGCAATAATCGATCTTCGAGCTAGTGCCGGATTGAAGCAGAGACAGATCTTGTTGAATTAAGTAGGTTGTCGTGTTGAAGGAATTCTGTATGTGGGTCTGACAGTGATGGCTTGATGATGCTGAATCACTGATACCATCCCTCTGAAGTAGAGCATCTAGACACCATAATGCAGTCATTACGGCTTCATTCAGCGAAGCCAGGGTCATCAGGTATCGCTGCAAGTACCTCCACTTCTTGATGCCCCCCATTAACATCGCCCCCGGCGGTTGCATGATCTTGTGAAAGACCATGAAGGGAGACTTATCCTCTGGCTTTCCAGAAGTGAGTGAAAGGCCGTTGAGGCAGAAGGATTCATCCTTCTGTGTCGATATTGTACTAGGATCCGGGCCGTGAAGAGGCGTCATCCAGAGGGTTGCTGAATGGCCGAAGAGCTCTGAGTCTGTAGATCCAAACACCATCGGCACCTCCGTGCCAGATAGCCCAAATGAATGATCTTTGGAGTACCCTTTGTTGGACAATAAAGGCTTGGAGGTGCCAAAACACTCGAGTTCCCCTCCCCAACTATTGCAAAGGACATCGATATCGGTGGATATATTGCTCCCAGGCCAAGATGATGAATCAGAGCGAAACTTAGGACCATTTCCCTCTTGCACAGCGTCGGAGATGCTTGGAGATGGGAACAGTATTCGTTGCTTTGATGGCCCAGTGGTTTGTTGCAAACGGTGTGGATAATAGCACTGGAGATTTAACCGACAGCAAGGTTCACATCTTGGCAACGCCTCATTGCATCTCACATGCCTTCTTTTGCAGGTTGCACATCCCAGTCTAGATCGAGAGGCAGCTCTCCCCTGAGCCGGTCGTTGATGTGATGAGTTCTGAGTTGGAGGCATTTTTAATCGCAACATGGCGTACTAACTACCCACGACCGGTAGACTCTGTTCACCAAGTCTAGACTTGTTATTTATCATATCTCGGTGGTTTCTCGGTATAGTGACCCAAACATTAGTTAACCCCGCATTTCAGCCACCGGCACAAGTACCCCAGGTCCTCTATCAGTGTCAGTTGTTTAGAACCTGGTGATTGTGGAGTATACCCTGGCTAGTCCGGCAACATTAATGGATTTTGATTGGCTCCATGTGCTCGATATCTCTTGATTGTCGGTCCATGGTCTACCTTGGCCTTCCTGCTAGTTCCCTTAGGGACGTTGATCCTGAAAGGTTAACTCGTTGTTATCTTTTGCTCGCAACCCGAGTCTAAGCGAATGGCCTGACCTTGACGTCATTATAGTCGCGTGAGGTACTATGCCTTGATTGTGGTTGGTCAACGCTTCCATAGCGCGGCAGTTGGATGGAACGGCAAATACATCTACAAGACTAAGATCATCGTCCCTGCACAAATAGAGCGAGAGTGACCTGTTTTACTCTAGACATATCAACGGCCTCAAATGTATCTCATACTCACATAGGTAGGAAGCGGGTCTAGAGACAAGAGCGAACCTAAAGCCTAAAGTTCTCCGTGGTCACTCGATACTCCGTATACCTGGCATGTTAACACTAACCCAGATATTCTAGAGACTTGAATGTTGATTTATATGTGATTTCCATAATCAGGTAGGCTAGACTAATCAAGCTTCATTGCGTATCATTACCCTTCCCCTTCATTTCCTCGTCATTCATGGGTAGGCCAGGCACATCCTTGAAAACAGCAAAGCTTGAGGGTGTTTCGTCAAGGACTGGGAAATGAAAACCACACTGAGGGCATGTCTCGCGTAACACTGCCTGTTCTTCCGCCAAGTTGTACTTCTTATCCTCCGCCTTGTTGCATACAGGGCAGACCCGGATAAGACGAGTACCAACGAGTTCAAAATTGGTAATAATATCCTCCATAATTGCCCCATTAGCTGACCACGATTTGCAATATTTATGATAAGTGTTTTTATGCCAATCATAGAGTGCGCCTCGGCTGGTCCAAAAGCTGCATTCATTGTACCAACTTCGGTCATCAGGATGCTCCCACCATGTAAGATGTAAGAACCCTGGAAGGGTCATCAGGTGACGGCGAGTATCAGCGAATAAGACCTTAAATAATGTCTCAGTTTGTGAAAACTATAAATATCGTCAAAACGTACCTTGAATTTCTCATAGGCATCTGGGCTTGAGAAGCGAACTCGTTGCATGCTTAGATAGATGGGCATTATGATGTTGTTCTTGCTTTGAGGTAAAGTGTAAAGTGTGAGATACAGGTACGTGACGAGGTTTGTAACTGTTTGTGAGGTTCCAGACCAGACAAAGCCTGCTATAAATATTATCTCGGGTCATCGCATGGATTGGCGTTATAGTTATCTTAAAGACCTATTCTGTAAGTGGAATGGTCTGAGCATATTAGTTAGTTGCGGGGCTGGTAAGCTGGCAATCCGGATATTTGTTTTCCTGTTGTTTCCATTGGGTGAGTTCCCGACGGCGTACACGTCGTCGTAATCAAACATTATAATTTCCAGTTTTGGAAAAATAACTTATCAGGATCTACACGACCTGGTTATGATTGCAGGAAAGAGTTTCAAATGCGCTATGATACTGCTTCATACCATCGGGAAATGGACGAGTAGGATCAAAGTTCTGCTCTCCTTGCCGAGAGGACACCCCAATCAATCCATCAGCGCCTTGAACTTTGTTTCCACACATGAACGACAGGAGATGGGCAATCGGAAAACTGGCAAATGGTACTCAAGATCACAAAGTTGCTGCCAGCCATGGACTGAAGGTTGAGGAACTGACCTCTCCGATATGCCAGGCGGGGTGTTGCAACAGCCAACAGGCACTCACATGAGATGGAAACAGAGTTATGACCGTGATAAAGTACAAATAAGCTCAACTATGTCCATCATTTGAAGTCGATATTCTAATTAACTAACAATCAATCGGCAAATAATCAAATACTAAGCCAATCAATTTACCTTACCATCACTATGGCTCAACCTACCGCTCACGTTATTCACGGTGGCAAGCAAGCTTCCCCGAACAACACGTGGACAAACTTTGAATGGGAAGAGCCAAAGCTTGGCAAGCAAGTCCATGGCGAGATCACCACTGCTCGAGCCTTCGGGACTTCTGGGAATCTCTCTTCCGGGTTCTGGAGGACTGGCGCCACGTCCCCAGGCGCCAACAGCGACGGGTCGCACAACCTCACCTATTCATCCCCCCTCGGAGACGAGACTGCGTGCATTATTGACGGGTCTGCTACCTTGACAGTTGTATCCACTGGGGCTAAATACCAAGTTGGCCCGGGGTCAATTATCAGTTCTCCCAAGGGACTCGAGGTCTACTGGGAGATCGATGCTCCCTTTTTTAAGAAGTACTGGTGTATTTGGAATGGCACCAAGGCAGCTGATAACCTACCAACTGATCTTCTAATCGGCAACATCAGCGACAGTCCGGACTGGGTTGACTACAACTTCACTGAGCCCAAGGAGGGTGATCTCGTGGCTGGCGAGTTGTACTTCATTCGCAACGGAGGGTCGACCGGTACCATGCTGAGTGGAGTGTGGCGATCTGGAAAAGGAATCGCGGGTTCAGACCTGGACGATGAAGGGACTATGACAACACCCTATACTGGAGTTCTTGGAGACGAAACAATCCTTCTCTTGGAAGGAGAAGTTGATGTCACGGAGACGGACAGTGGAAAGAAACATAGCTTTAGAGCGGGAGACGCGATTGGGTTGACGTCAGGTATGCATATCACTTGGGTCTCAAAGGGTCCCTTTACAAAAAAGCTGTGGGTCATTACCCGGGACGTCGTTGAGTAAAGGCAAGACTGTAGTTTGATTGATTCAATATAATTAACACTGTAACTGTGCATGAGGTCCATTCTACTGTGCGTTATACCTGTCCAAACGCTCTTTGACAAGGATCTGCGCCAGATAAGGAAGGCCAAAGGTCTTAACCCTGCAGCAAAGGCCCAAGGATAGACATGCGAACCAACGACATAGCTTTAAAAGTCATCCTATTTATATCATTGGTTAGCTACTTATAACCTTATCATGCGATGTTACCCACAAATCATGCCAATGCGCCGCAATCACCCAAGCCCCTCGATTGATGTGCGGGAATTCCAGATGTGATTTTCATCTTGACTTTCTTCCACATACAACATCAGCGGACATCTTTATTACATCAAGCGACTATGAGTACAACCACTGAACCTATAGTTGCCCCTGCACTCCAGGTCGATGAAGAAGCAGGAAACGACACAGACGTCGACTCTTCGCTGGGCTCTGAAACAAGCTCTACGACTTCAATCACCTCTAGTATCCTAAAATACCGCCAGGAAAATGGTCGGACGTTCCATGCCTATAAAGACGGACAGTATCTAATGCCAAATGATGAGCGAGAACAAGATAGACTTGATTTGCAGCATCATCTCTTCTTGCTGACCTTCAGCGATAAACTCTACCTTTCCCCCGCCGGTCAAGATGGACATAAGATCCACAATGCCCTGGATGTAGGAACAGGAACTGGGCTTTGGGCCACAGACTTTGCAGATGAGCATCCAGACACTTCTGTCATTGGAGTTGACCTCAGTCCCATCCAGAGCTCCTTCGTCCCACCCAACCTGAGTTTTCAAGTTGATGATATCGAGGAAGATTGGACGTTCAATGTCAAGTTCGACTTTGTCTATTGTCGCATGATGTCGGGCGGATTGGCAGACTGGTCTGGCTTCTTTAAGCGAGCTTATGAGAACATTGTTCCCGGTGGGTGGGTTGAAGTCGCCGATATTCTATGGCCCATGACCAGCGATGATGGAACCCTCAAGGAGGACTCAGCGACGCTAGAGTGGGCTAGTAAGATTATTGAGGGGACAAAGCTTATTGGAAGACCTTGTGATGGGGCAAGTAAGTACAAGGAAAAGCTTGGGGCACAAGGCTTCCAGAATGTCCAAGAAAAGATCTTCAAATGGCCACAGAATACCTGGCCCAAGGACGCAAAGCACAAAGAACTTGGTAAGTCTCACCCCAAGCTAACAATAAAATGCTCCCATGTGCTAATTGGATGAAGGCGCATGGCATCTAGAGAACTCCATATCGGCATTGGAAAGTACCAGTGTCGCCGTTTTCACCCGCGTGTTGGGTTGGAAAAAGGAAGAAGTTGATGTTTTGCTGGCCAAGGTTCGTCGTGAACTGAAGGATAGAAGCATCCACTCATATTGGCCCATGTAAGTTGTTTCCACGCAGGCTACGTAGTGATATGAGACTGAAGGTTTCTAGTTATGTTGTGTATGGACAGAAACCGGAGGAGTAAGGGTGTCTCGAATGTCGACTTAATAAGTACCCATGGACGAGAAGTCCAGGCTGAACAGGCACTTTATGTAGGGTAATCGAAACATGACATGCAGTGCTGGAGTTCATGCGTCTCAGACTAGCTGGAACTGGCTTGGGGTATGCTTGTATATTCAATTCTGAAGTAATACCATCATAGGACCTGTGGAAGAACCATCAAATCCTGGATGAGATATAGTTGTCAGCTCAAGTCCTCCAAACATTCGTCCTATTAACAACTAAGCTTAACATAAACTTAGAAGAAGCTCTTCTAACATTTTGGCTTTTATTAGGAGTAATGTCATAGTTGGAACGTCACCACCACGACGCAAAGCACTTTAATCAAAGTGAATCCTCCACAGCTCTCGATCAATCCCCGAAATGAAGTCACTCCTCGTATGCATCATCAGAGTGTTATCACTGACCAAGATATCACCCTTCTCCCAAGCGTAATACACAGCCACCCGGCGATCATACAGCATTGAGTCGATAGTACTACATATGGCAGCGCTTTGTCGCGACTCAAGTCCTTCGATAGTAACTTCCGAAGCATCAAACCTAGTCTTGGACTGCGGCCATGGTTCGTGATATCGAAGACATGGCTTGCCGGTCGTAGGATGTTCAACTACCAGAGGGAGATCACTTAGGACAGTGTTGTCGAAAGCTGATGTCGATACGCGCCATGTAAGTCTTGAAAGATCCTGCTCTCTTAGCCATGATGGGAGATACTTGAAGAAGAGCGTTGATGAAGAGAAGATGGTGAAGCCAGTGTCTTTAGGCGAAGAGGTGGCACCGTGAAAAAGTTGAAATCTACATCAATGAGTCAGTGGGGGGAGATTTGTAGGTCATAAAGTGCTGCTTACCGTGGTGGAGTTGAAACCATTTTATCTTGGCCATTCTCATCCACCGTTTTAACCAATTTGAATAATCCATCATAATGCATGGGCATAGGCTCTGCTGACAGGACATTGTTCAGCCCTTGTGCATCTTGGCCACGATCCCTGACTTCGAGCAGCAGACCGAATTTCCATGGAAGTGGCGTTCCAAATCGGTGGCTCAAGTCAGTCAGCCTGTCGCGATTCGGCTTCTTCACAAATCCTTTGAGAACCACAGGTGAATTGATCTCCGAGAGGGCACGCACTTTCTGCGTGTCGATGTCTTCGAGTGTCAAAGATCCAGGACCGTTGGTAGGACGAATAGTTATACCCGAAGGGTACATTGGAGTGGCAATTATACCACCTTTGTCTTCGGCCCATGAGAATAGAGAAGATTTCTCTCGAAAATAGGAAGGCCGACCCTTCTCATGGACTAGTTCGAGAGTTGGGTCGTTTTCAAACTCTGATCGCATACCGGTCCTGATAGTGCCATCCAACCGATAAGCCACGCTACAGTGCCACGGTGTTTTGTAGAGTTGTTCAGTAGGTAGCAGACTGATAGAAAGCTTTGTAGTTCCAGTTGATGGATGAATAGATAGGCGGATATGGTCAGGATACCTTTGTCGGACTGCATTAGCAAAGGCCTGGCGGATATTAGTACCGGAGCGTGTGAACAATCTACATCAAAAAAGGCTGCTTACCTCTCCACGAGCCATCATCTGCTTAGCAATGTACTCAATACCCTTCTTGTATGCCGACTTGCTTCGAGAATCATCAAGTGGGTACACCGTCTGTAAATCCGTTTGAAGAAACTTGATGTAGCTGCGATAAGTCATGCATTGATCTTCCATTTGCTGGACTTGATCCCAGCTCCAACCAGGTTTACTGAAAGTATTCAGAAGTGCATGGCGGAAATTTGAGGCATTGGCCACATAAGTCATCTCTTCCAGGTCCTTTGGCATATCTATGTCTACTAGGTCTCGTAGACGCGAGAAAGAGAGATTCTTGAAGTCCATGTCGGCTGCCATGGATCGAAGAGTCTCACCATATGCCCAGACATCTTTATCCGGGACACCTAGTAAGTCTGGTGGACGTTAGCAGGAAGATTCTGAGTGGCGGATCAAGCTATTACAAACCATTGTACACAAGGCCATCTGATACAATAGTCAGTATGGCGCCAGGAGGATATACGTCTCCAATGGCACTGCAAAGACCGTTCAAGTGAGCGAGTGCAATCTCTTCTCCCTTATCAGGAAGTTTGCCCAAGGTTTTTGAAGTCGAGTTGGGTGACTTGAACGGAAAGGCTGGCAGGCAGAGAGGTACTGAGTTTCCTGCCTTGACGTGTTTGTAGATGAGGGCGATGAACTTGAGAGTCGATTCATCTGACGTTATCTCTTCTTGCCACATGCGATACCTCTTGATGACATGGAGGATTTTGCTTGAGGTTTCAAGGGCTGTGGCGTCGAGGAGAAGCGGCAAGGTTTGGGCTGTACTTGCTGCCTCTTCCGTTTGGAAGGGCAGACTGGAAGAGTGTTTAACTACAGCCATGACGCAGTTGAAGGAGACTATGTAAGGTAGAGGGTTTCGGCTCGAAAGTTGGCAATAACAGCCAAACCCGGATGCAGATGAAGATGGTCGTCAGGGCAGGAAGGAGATGAAGGGGAAATAAGTATCTTGAACGGAGGGTTCCGATGGCAGATGTCAGGTACAAGTACGGCATCCCCCGAGTTTAACCATCGCGTTTCACAAAGATAATTCTTACCAAATGGTGCAAGTAGTGGACCACAAGACCACCTGTGGCAAAGTCCTCTAAGTGACCAAGAGGTGATAGAAGGATCCTGCATCGAGCAAACCCATCGGTGAACCTCCTATCAACAAAGTTGATTCAACAACCAGTTCCGCTTAAGGAAGGTTTCAGTGTAACTTACATGGATCCAAATCAGGGTAGTAAGAAGTCCGTCGGCGAAGTTGGTTGCCAAGGCCGTGGTTTCGCCGTTTCCGAGGAAAGATCTCCATCAGATAATCTCAATAATCCATGCATGTCACGACTCAATCACACCAGTTCCTACGAGGTTGACAAATTCTTTCAATTCTTGAGGTAAAGAAGTCGGGAAGATTTTTCGGCATCCCGCGCGGTATCCCACCGGTCGACGAATACTCGTTTGGGCCCTCGTTTGGTCATCGTTTGGGCAGGGAAAAGTGGATCAAAGTTGATCGGAAATATGGATACCGCATTAAGCATTCAAACCCTTGATCCTAGAATGGCTCTTATTTGCTAACTGATGCATTCGGAAGGTGGTCACAAAATATGTATCAAAACATTTTACAACATCTGACGTCCTTTTCAACTTTCGTGGATTGAATTGAACGTGCACTTTGAAGACAATCGCAAATATGGAACAAGTCGACGTTACTGTTATCGGTGGAGGCCCAACTGGTCTCTTCGTAGCCCTCCTCCTCCAACAGCTGAACGTCTCAGTACGAGTTCTCGGTAAGTAGCTCAACATGACTGAGCAACAACTCTATAATCTAATATGAGATCAGATGCGAAGCCTTCAACGCTAGAGCTAGGTCGCGCCGACGCCCTCAATGCTCGTACTCAGCAATACTTCGAAGTTGCAGGCATTCTTGATGAGCTTCTACCTCATGGTCTCAAATGCAATAGTAGGAAATTTCAAACCCTCTCCAGAACTCGGACTAACAAGCCATAGCCAGTTCAACATTCAAAGAGGGCGATTTCAAGTCGCGTCAGAATGCTTGGTGGGTTGGCATTGAGCATGCATTGCACAAGAACTTTCTCATGATCGGTCAGCCCGAAGTGGAAAGAGTTATGCGACAGCGTCTGGGAGGTAAAGTGAGCTACAACGAACATGTAACAAGCGTCGTCGAAGAAGACGGCTCTGTCAAAGTCACGACGAGTTCGGGTCGGACCGTACGAAGCATGTATGTCGTTGGTGCGGACGGTGCACGATCTTTCGTCAGAAAGTCTCTGGGTATCAGCTTCACAGGAACGAAACCTGAGATGACCTGGGCTGTTCTCGATACTTTCTTGGATACTGATTTTCCTGTTTGTCCCGAGATCATTACCTTCGAGCTTGATGGGGAGTCAAGAGTGGCGTGGATTCCACGTGAGCGAGGAATGTCTCGTTTCTATGTCTTGCTTAAGGGTGAGGTCACGCGACAACTCGCCGAAGAATCTATTAAGAAGCATCTCGCGCCTTACCGAGTTGGTTTCACAAAGACAGAGTGGTTCAGCACATTTACTGGTACGTCGCTATCATTTGTCGTTATTCATCTTACTAACCGGATTATAGTTAAGGAGAGAATTGCTAGTAACTTTATCTCCAAAGATGGATATGGCAGAATTATTCTTGCTGGAGACGCCGCACACGTTCACTCCGTCAATGGTGGCCAAGGCCTTAACACCGGTGTCTCTGATGCCTTCGCTTTAGCTTGGCGTTTATCATCGCTTGTGACATCATCTGGGATCACTGCCAGAGCGAAACAAGATATTCTCAGTAGCTACGACATTGAGCGAAGAGGTACAGCCGCTCAAGTCATTGGAGTGGCGGCAGCGTTGGTTAGGGACACGGTCCATACAGCCAAGAAATATGTCTCTACCATTGAACGAAACGCTGGGTATATCACAGGTGAGTTGTGCACAGTACGTCATCTGTTACTCGATACTGACATGTATAGGTATGGGTGTCAACTACAACGAGTTCGTCACGCCTCTTGTGCAGGGTGTGGAACAGGGGATTTGGAAGCCGGGATATCGCTGCCCCGATATGACTCTGCACACTGACGCTGGCGAAGCCACCCGACTGTACGCCAATGTTTCCTACGGGCACTTTTTCGTTCTGTCAATCGGGAAACGCATCTCCGCTGATCTTGTTCCGTCTGTGGTATATAACATTTTGCCACATGATACGGTTAATCAGGCTGTTGATTGGGACTTCACTGCCGATTGGCTTACGGCTGGAGATTCCCTGGTAGTGGTTGTGCGACCGGATATGTATGTCGGGTATGTTGGATGTGGTATTGAAGATCAAGGATGGAAAGTGTACCTAGATACTTACTCCACACGATCAAGGTAGTAGAAAGTATTTTGTGTCATTCATAATACATCGTATATCATAATTTGGTTCAGGAAACAATTCCTTGTAAGTTGGATCCTTTCAGCTGTGTTGTTGTCTGTTACGTTGCTTTCAACTGTACAACTGGAGAATCAACCCAAAAAAACCTGGAATTGGTACGTGTCGTTCTATCCCCAGTTGCGCAAAACGTATCATAAATTCACGACCTGGTTTATTTGATTGTTGTCGAGCAATCCCTTTCCCTGGAACAGGCTGTAAATTAAGGCCATCGGCACTACATCAAACAAGGTTTTTAGCCGAAACAGGCTTGACTAATATTAACATGTTCGTGCTGCGCTCGAATTACATAAAGCATGAATACGCGTTTAGAATACTGAGCCTCGGCAATCACAGCGGTTGCATCCCACCTTCCCATCTTATCTTTTTAGTCGCCCGCGTCTTTGTGACAATTCAGTGACATCCTGAAAATCTCGCGAGGGATAAGATCTTTTCCTGACCAGGATTACCAGAAGGGTGTTTCCGAACGAGCCACCTGCCTAATACGACAATTTTGAACGACAAAGTGGTATCCGTAGAAGTTACTTAATTCTTCCCTTTGAAACAGGAAATTTCAACAGCACCGTAGTAGTCGGATATACTTCCTGTACGGATCTTATCACCTAACCCATGTCTCTCTTGTCATGATTCGCCAGTTTAGTTCTTTAGACTTGTTACGTTGCACGATGGTCCACCTTGCAGGGGTCAGCTTTTAATTACATGCTTGCGTGCTTGCAGAATCGAATCGACAGGCTAGACAGGGAAATAACGTACGAAGTACAGATTTGCCTTGCCGCTGCATGATTCGGGATAGATGGGGCTGCTTATCAATCTTTGCGGTTGTACGGAGTACTCCGGTTTGACTTTTCATCAATGCCCAGTTTAGTAACTCGTCACCTGCTCATAACAAGGTCGACAAGCTAGTTTCTTCTTGCGACTTCACAGTTATCAACCGATTATCAGTCATGCAAGACCCCAAGGGAGCAGTCAGCATCGGGAACAACCGCCCTTCAGTCCATGATGGACCCTCAGACGGTGGGCTGTTGGCCTGGCTACAGGTAGCTGGGTCGTTCTGTCTTTACTTCTGCACATGGGGTACGATGCCTTTCTGTATAAGCATGATGGCAGAAACTGACTAAGTTACAGGCGTCATTGGAAGCTTTGGAAGCTTTCAGGCTATCTATGAACGCGATGAGCTTACTGTTCATACACCATTCCAGATATCAGTCATTGGTTCCTTGCAGACATTTATTATGGTCTTTTCAGGCTTCATCGTAGGACCGATCTACGACTCTGGATACTTCAGACACTTGCTTGGTGTCGGATCGGTCTTTATCGTAGTCGGAACTGTGCTTCAAAGCATATCCACAACGTACTGGCAGTACCTTCTGACACAGGGACTCATGATCGGTATCGGTACTGGCTGTCTGTCTATCTTGAGCGTGGCCATTCCTTCATTGTGGTTCACTAAGAGATTGCCTCTTGCGAATGGCCTTGCGGCGTGCGGAAGTGGACTCGGCGGGTAAGTGGTCAAATCGACTATTGTTGTGTCTTAAACTGACGAGTTTCGCAGTGTGGTTCTGCCAATCATGATCCGGGAGCTCAGCATCCAGACAACTCTTCAATGGGCAACAAGAGCTATGGCACTCATTCTGCTAGTTCTACTGCTGTTCTCTAATGTTGTACTTCGCCCCCGTGGGAGCGGGACGTCGCGACGACCGTTCGTTGATCAGACTGCCTTCACTGACTGGCCTTATCTGACGTTTGTCGTTGGATGCTCTTCAGTCTTCTTGGGCATGTATACACCGTTCGTGTATGTCCAAAGCTATGCTCTTGAACACGATATTGTCTCGCCCGATCTAGCTCTCTACCTTTTAGCTATCTTAAACAGCAGTTCTATCTTTGGACGTATTGTGCCTGCTTTCCTGGCTCAGTACTTGGGACCTATGAACACCATCATCGGAGCTACAGCAGGCTTGGCCATCACAAGCTTCAGCCTTATTGTGGCGACGACCGCGCCTCGCCTGCTTGCTACGGTCATCGTCCAAGGTTTCATTAACGGGTCCTTTTTCGCCATGCAGCCTACGATATTTGTCAGGCTGACGGTTGATCCTCGAAGGATTGGAACTAGATTCGGTATGGCCTTCTCTGTGATGTCGTTTGCACTGCTGTTCGGACCACCTGTTGGTGGTGCTCTGAGAAAGTCGTTGGGGTATGCGGCGGCATGGATCTGGGCAGGGTCGACTATTCTCACTGGAGGTATCCTCATACTTTGTAGTCGCCTTTTGAAGCATAGAAGGTCCCTCAAAGTATAAGCAGACTGAATTCCATGCGAATTTTAAGTTGCATTTAGACACCTGGTGAGCAAGATCCACTTGTTGTGGCATTGTAATGGAAGCTGAGTGAGTGAATTGATAAGAAACAGGTCAACTTCCTTTAGTGTACGGGAAAGAATTATCGCAAGACAAACCTCTATAACGATCGGTCGTGTCTATATACTTTGTAACAATTTGTTGGTTGGTGAAATTATTCACATTCGAAATTCCTTCTTGAAGATTTTGCTCCCATTATGTTGGTGACATTGGCGTTTCGTGGGCAATGACAGCAACGAACAATGAGCGTAATTCTTTTCGAGATACCACTTGGTCCGGTATTCCATTCTCGACGCTCAGGAAGTTAAAGACTACAGTAAGCAATTGCAATTCACCAGGATCTCAAGTCTTACTAGTTAAAGTTCGCTCTTCGTTACAGCAGCCTTCTCATATCGCCGCTGTCTCAACAGTAGTCTCAAAGGTTCAGGGTAAGCTAAACTTTTACCGAGGTCCCCGTCTTTTAGTGGGGGGGGAGGGGACAAACGCCGTCAGGCTTTACCCCATGGGGCTTTGGATAGCAAGCGACAATGCGATACCTCCGAGTTCAAAAAGTATGGAGCTCCCACCCGACCAGAACATATACACCTATCAATAGTGCAAGTTGCTGGTATTGCTCCCTGCAAGAAATTGTATCTTGACAACATGATTTCATCTATTGTACCATTCAAAAAGGCTGTATCCGTGGCTCAGCTTACGGATGATTCATGGAGCGGCAACCTTATCCAAGATTACTGCGTAGGAGCCGGTTTGTCATCCTATCAGATTTCTACGAAAACCAACAACTCACATGAATCGCAGTGCCAAACGGCGGGTATGTTGCGAGCGTAATGTACCAAGCAGTCGAGAGCCACGTTCGGAATCTTGGTCTCAAACAAGACATCATTTCAGCTCAACTCCAATACGTCAATCGCACTCAGATAGGCCAGGCAAAGATCGCTATCGAGACCATCAAGAGCGGTCGCGCAACCTCCACCTTTCATGCAGTCCTTCTTCACGGTACACGAAAGTGTGTTCTTGGCTACTTTGTATGTCTGGCTCCGACACCAGGCGGCCTGACTCTCGCTACCGGCTGGCAACTCCTTCCTCCGGTCCCGCCTATTGACTTTGAGCGCGCTGTCAAGGGAGGGGACCCAAGCTGGTCGTCAAAAGCGGGTCGTATCCAGATAGACCACTTGGCATCTCTAGGGTTCGTGCGCGCAGTGGAAGGTGTCTTTGAGTCATATTATCGGCGACAGCCCGGGCGCAAAGGCCTTGAAGATGCATGGATTCGACTATCAAGCGGAGAGCGCCTCAGCAACGCCACACTACCTCTTGTTGCGGACGCGAAGCCTTATGTTGTTGAGGGCTGGAGACCACTGCCTGGCGAGAGCAGCGAAGCGGTGCCTTTCTCGAGGAATGATCCATTTTGGTACCCGACACTTGTCATGAACCTTGACATCAAGAAGCTATTGCCAAAAGAAGGTGTAGAGTGGCTGTTTATCAGGACTGAAGCCAGGAAGATAGATCAAGGACGGCTTGACTTGCAGGTGAGTATTTTGAATATGGAAGGGGACCTGGTTGCGGTTGCTAGTCATGTGAACCTGGTTCTTTCAGCATCGCGAAATCTTGGGAACAAGAAGGCAAAAGCAACCAAAGGGAAGCTTTAAGAAACATTGTATCACTAGAAATTATTCCGTCCTTACAAATTCTCTATTGTCCATTCTCTTGACGTGACAGACGGCATATCTTTGACAGTAAATTTTAAAGCATGCTAACCAGAGTTCAATACTTTCTAGAGTAACGAGATGTGAATTAAGGTAAAGTATAACTAGTCTCACATATTTCTACCTCCTGTTACACTGATCACCTGTCCAGTGACATACGAAAACAGAGGACTACATACAGCCAGTATGACTTTGGCAGCGTCTTCTGCCGAGCCTGGCCTGCGAAGTGGGATATCTTCAAACGAAGACTTTCCATCCCTTCCAGGAACACCAAGCTGGATCTTCTCCCCGTCTGGACCCGTAATGAACGCCCCATCCTCTTTCGCCTGTGTAAGTCGCGTCTCAATGTACCCAAACGCCACTGTGTTGGCCCGAACGTTAAACCCCGGACCCCATTCCTTTGCAATCGTCTTCATCAGTCCGACCACGCCAGCTTTAAAGAAAGCGTAATTGGATTGACCCGCGTTTCCGTGCACTCCCGATGTTGAAGATATGCCAACGATATTTCTTTGCTTTCCATCCTTGACCCGGAAATAGGGTGCTGCGGCACGGATAAGCTGGAAGGGAGCATTGCCATGAATGCTGGACATCGCATCCCATTGTTTATCAGTCATCTTATGAACCACGCCGTCCCATGTGTAGCCAGCATTGTTCACGATGATATGAATCTCTCCTCCTCCGAATTCAGCTGCGCGCTTGACGAGCTGGTTGATGTAGTCTTTGTCTGTAACATCGCCAGCGACTGCGATAGCTTGACCTCCAGAATTGGTGATCTTATCAGCTACACCTTGTGCTTTGGCTAGACAAATTGTTAGCATAATTCTGTATACTTGCTGGGGGAATTACCTGAATCAACGTCGCAAACAACTACTTTTGCACCCTCTTGAGCAAATAGACGCGCTGCTTCGGCGCCGATGCCCTGTCCACTTCCCGTGATTATTGCAGTTTGTCCCGCGAGAAGACCTCTTGGGTAGGTAATGTGAGATGCAATTTGAGCGACGCGTTCAGCCATGATTACTGTTCTTGTTCTTCCTTCACTACGAGTCCAGTCAATACTACTCGACACCGAATCAAGTCTTTAAGTCTCAGCTCTGGGATCCAATCCCGCTTCATTCGCACTAGCTAGCTTCCAAGCCTCAGTCGGTGTTGTAGAGCCCCACTCGGCGTTATAGAGCTGAATTCGGCGTTATAAACGTTATCAAGACACGTTCGGTGTTTTAGATCCACACACGGAGTCACCCCGGATTTCCCCAGACGGGAACCGGATTAGCTCGGGTAGCCTCCGATTCAGATACAGCTCTTGCTTGGTCTATATGGAGGCTTGAATGACTTGCATCATATCCGTACTGATGATTCTGTCCTGATAACGTCGTTCGGTATCCTATCTGACTCAAACCTCGGTTCAAGTTTAAAGATGACAATGACTGAAAACGACGAAGCCAAGCCGAGGCAGAGACGGCAAGATGCTCGAAAGAGATCACCCAGGTAAGTCATGTGATATTCAGCAAAATCCCGTCCCTCCACAAAGCTCGGCTAACAAGATGGATGGCAGGGCATGCCTGTCCTGCAGAGAGCGAAAGGTCCGCTGCGACGTGGCATTCGTCCGTGATAATACTTGCACCAACTGTGTCCTTGACAGTAAGCAATGTGTCGTAACTTGTCGCCGCCCTCATCACCACAGGTAAGGCCAAGCAACCTGGGAGGCTTTCGTCTTGTCCATTGGTCTCTCACTAACATGTATACATCAGAAACCGCACAGAGAAGCCCAGAAGGTCAAGTACAAAGACAGTCATCGAGCCTCTGCCATCTCCCCAGGAAGATGAAGATTTACCTACCTTCTCAGCCGATGAGGCGCTGGAGACACCCAAGCTAGCACAGCCAAGTCCGAAACATGACCATCAGCCTGAGATTACATTTGCCTATTATCCTTTCCTTTGTATCACCAATCTCCGCTCTCTACATACAGATGATGTAAATTACCTAGAAGCCCAAGGATGTTTCAAAGTGCCCGAGAGTACCTTCTTGGACGATCTAGTCCGGGCGTACTTTCGTTATGCTCATCCTATCTTGCCTGTGGTTAACGAAGCTGAGTTCTGGTCTACTTACGACTCTGTCGGCAAGGCTAGTCGAATTCCTGTTATACTACTTTCAGCTATGCTGTTCGTGGCGTGTAAAGTAAGTGTTACAATCGGTCATGTTGGGGATCTGGACTAATGGTCTTAAGTATGTCGATCATCATGTCATTTCAGGTCTGCAGCTTGATTCCGCTTACGACGCGCGGAAAAGGTTTCTTCGGAAGACTCAAGTGCGTTCACCTTGAACAAGTTTAGTTTCACGGCTAATTTCCTTTGCAGCTTCTATACGACCAAGAGACAGAGTCATCGCCAATCGTACTGGCCCGGGTCTCTCTTCTCCTTGCCCACTGGCCTGTACAGAAAGCCTCTAGAACGAGAAGTCAATGGCTCAGCCGGGCGATTTCTCACTGCCAAGATGCCATCGCGCAGGCCAAGCTTGTGACAACGCCTAAAACCCGCTTCAGCCACAGCAACCTGAGACGGCTCTTAGGATGTTGCATCCTCAGTGACTGTATTCACAGTTTGTACACCCGTCGACCGCTCATGATGCCTCCTGGCATGGCTGAAGACCACGCCGTCCTTTCTCGTGCCGATCTGTCGCATGAGATTGGACGTTCCCGCGTGTATGGCGTTGAATCGAAGCAGCAACTTATTGAGACCCATCAACAGCTGTCTTCCCTCATCATCATTTTGAGAAGAGTTCTAGGCCTAGTCTACCCTCAAAACGGAACTTCCAGTGCGTTGAGGCTCAGTGGAAACGACCACGAGCTCCTCGAGTGCAAAGAGCAGCTGAAGTCATGGTATAGTAATAGCTTGGCACTCTTGATCTCTGGACAAGACTCCGCGTTGGGCGACTCGCCTGTCAGCTCAAATGATGAAAGAGAACATGGAACCTCAAGGCATGACCCTGTAGAGCTTCTGGTAAGCATGATGTACATCCATTATGAGTAAGTCACCTTCCATATGATCTTCCAAGTACTCTGCAGTGCTGAGATTAACTGACCTTACGCAATAGTTCTACCATGTTGTCGCTCTGTCAGAGTGAAGTCCTAAGCCTTGCAACGAGCTCCCGCTTGGCAGCCTCACCTTATAGGATGCACGAGCGACCCCTTCGTGAACCGAAACACGATATTTCGAGTTGCATAATCAGCTTAACAGATCGCCTCTCGGATTCCCTGCAACAGCAGTATCTTTCCCAGGTTCCGGAAAGCATGTGAGTAGACTCAATCGATTCCAAATAGCCGGTGAAGCTGACGCACATTCGTCCAGGATATTCTGTACAGCACTTCCACTGCTCTTGTATCTCTTGAATACAAAGCAACCGACGCCGTCACATGTTCCCCGTTGCCCAGAGTGGGTGCGCAAGGTCATGACGTGTCTAAGGTTGCATTACAGAGATGAGCTCGATTACATATTGCAAGCAGTGAAGGCTGTCAACCACACGCTGACTCAGGTCCTGCAGGAGGATGTCCTCCCGCCCGGTAAAGAACCACTCCAAATAGGCAGCTGGAGGGAACTGCTGGATACAAGACCGAGACTGTATGCTCGTCTCGTCGAGAAACTGGACACTATCATCTCTTGGGGTGGACCAATGCCTGAAACAGACATGTTCGCCTCACTCAGTGAAGGTCAAATGCTATCGAGCCGACGTTCCCGTGTTGAGAAAGTGTTTCCAACTCCGTCTCAGCGAAGCTTCGATCATAGGTCACCTCCAGTATCATACGGTGGAGAGCCAGCAGCAGGTGGCGCAACCAATTACCTAGATGCCCTGGGTGAACATTTTAGCAATATCATACAGTCCTGTCTTACCGAGGCATCCGATGAGACATACTCGCCAGCCTCGATGGATCATTGGGTGGGGGAGACTGCGCCCGGTGAAAGAAGCGTCCTGGACCAACTTTCGCCGCGCCAAGGGATCGAAATAGCAGCGACGGACTTCACTGACGCAGAAGATGTGGTTTTGGGGGACGGGCTAGGCGATGACTGGATCGATGCATTGTTGAAGGAGGATGTGTCGCTGCAGGGTGATGCAGACTGTCAGAACGCTGGAGATGTAGACATGGACGCTTCCATGACGGTAGTGATGGAGTAATAGAGTTGTATGAAGTAGATTTAAAAAAAAGTAAATTGAATACCGTGTAGGAGCGTTTTTCTTTAAGCTGTATAAGATCATGTTGACGCATGTAGTGAACACAATGCTTGATTAGAACAGCCAACCCCCAATACCTAGCTAGAACATCCTTTAACCTCTCGATTTAGTGGAAATACACTTCCGTGACTTGATCAGTGCAGTTCCGATGCCATTCAAGGTCAGTTTCAGCTATCCTTGACAACCCAGCAAATGCACAGAATTGTGCCGTGTTTTGCACCTCACACCGTCAGGAGCTACAAGACGACTAGTGTAGATAGTCTTCAGGGCTAGCAAATGTACATCAGACAGGCGGATGCAAGGACCTCAAACCAGGTGAAATAACTGATGTACCATTTTCAAACTCATTAATGACTAGAGACTACAGCTTAACCTTTGCCGGGCGCGAATTAAGACGAGAATGAACATAACTAATCTGCTGAAACGCCCTCAGCGCCTCCCCATAGAGCTCTCCCCTCAGCAATCCGTAAACCCCCATCTTTGCCTTCGACTTGACCTTATCAGCGAGCTCCAGAGCACGATCCAACATTTCTTCCGGTGGGGCAATCTCATCCACAACGCCATCCGCCAATGCCTCACTGGAGGTAAACCTATGGCCCTGAAGAATAACCTTCCTGGCTGTCTGTGGTCTCAACTTGGCTCTCAGCAAAGCACCCATTCCGTCGAAATGCAGGCCCAGTTCAGCTACAGGCATACACCAGTACCCTCGGGTGCTGTTCATGATGCGATAATCATGTGCTAATGTCATGACAGAGGCGCCTCCGAATGTGTGCCCAGTAATGAGGCAGATAGTTGGGAACGGGAAGTCCAGGAGAGTTGCGACAAGCTGGGCATGTGTGAGTCAGCAAATTACAATAAAGTTTAGATGATATTCTTACCGGATAGAATCCCTCGGAGCTGGCATGTGGGTTCGTATCTCGTTCGTGTAGATCCAATCCCTGTGCAAAGCATTTAGTAGCTGTTTAACCAGCCATGGGTGAACTCCATACCGTGCAAAAGAATTTGGCATCGTTGCCTCTAATGATGACAGCGCCAGGCGCGTCAGGGCCTAGTTCCTTGCGGACATTGTTAAGAGCCCGGATGATCTCTTGGCAGAATTGCGATGTGAGACGGTTCTCTGGTGGCTTCTGAAGAGTGAGAATGAAAACGTCTCCGCGGCGCTCGAGGCTGAGATCTTGATACATAATTGAGATAATAACGCGAGTAAATTATTGTGAAGCTGATGATGATTGTGATGGTGTTGATGATTTACAGCTTGACATTTAATCCATGACTCTCTTGAGCCAATGTTTCTAGTGGGTCTCGGCGTTATGGCCATCTCAGTGTGTCGTTGAAACGCCGTGGAGACTAGCCGAAGCTCCGTAAGAATGCGGAGACCGACTGGTCTCGAAGTGGCTAGTCTCCTTAGCCAGAGTGGCAACATTGTCGAATGGGATGCATTGTAACTCCGGGGGAGCTAGGCTGAACCGCCGAGTGGACCCCAGCATGCTTTCAGTGATTCTAGTGATGTCGGAGTGTATCATACCCTAGACTCCCCGCCATACCGAAGGATGTCGTTCATTTGAGTGTTTGCGTAGCTTCGTTACCACAGGTAGATTACATACTGCGAAGATGGAAGACATGTAATGAAGCTTTTATGAAGTTTTTGTGTATTTACCTGATATTCCTCAAGTCAATGTCCTATGTCTTCTATTCACGTCGACACCTCGGCGACTTAGTGGTTGAATAAAATGAATCATCATGCACATCCTCTCACATGGTTGAACACGAATGCTCCATCGGCGTCGGTAACAGGGCTGTTTAAACGACCAACATAAATAATTGCTAAGTAAATCTAGTTTAAATGTTTCTAACAAAATTGATGATCGCGTCGGCCATAGCCTCTGGTTGTTCCGGCGCCAAAGCATGGCCGGCACCCTTGATAACCTGCACCGCGACACGATCACCTAAACACGGCTTCATCACATCCTTCACAACAACAGCATCGTGCTCAGCCTGGAGATCCAAAATGGGAATCGTGTCACCTGCACTGAAATACTCGTCAACCGGCGTATGCATACGCGCATGCGCCTGAGCATGATGCGTCGCGTCGTTCCACCCGTCTAGCCACAACCGCGGGTTGCCTTCAGGCCCGAAGAAGGCAGCTCGCAGGTACTCAAGTCGCTTGGACTCAGGAAGGGTCATGTCCCCCGACCCGTCAATTTCGGTGCGCAGTCGGCTGAATGGTTTCTCGGTAGAGCCCGGAGGCAATTTCCCTGCTGAGGCAGCTGCCATGACGACCCCGCGAACAAGATCTGGACGGTCGGCGGCTAGCATGCGCGCCGGCATGCTTCCCCAAGCGTGACCCACGATGACGGACGGGCCGCAGTTGATGTGGTCTAGGACCATGGCCACGTCGGCGGCGAAGTCGTGCAAGGTTAAGTTGTCCATAGGTCCTTTGCTTTTACCGATACCGCGGGGCTGGGGACGGATGACGCGATAGCCAGCTCTGGCGAGGATTGGGGCGACAACATCGTAGTCGTTTGCTCCACGCGCTAGTGAAGGAAGAATCACGATGCCGGGACCAGTGCCTTGGTCCAGTGCCTCGATAGTGATAGGCCCTTTGGTGACTGTGAAGGAAGTTGGTGTGGTCATATTGGTGGCTGTATGAGACTCTTTGTAGTTATAAATATGGTATTTGCGCGTAAGCCTGCGAGTTCGTAAGAAGAAAGAGTTTAAAATATGTTGAGAAGACAATTCGTGAACCAAGTTGGTATAAATAAGCCCAACTCCGGTTTTCGGCGTTTACGGAGATGGGCATTACGGAGTAAAAGAGAAATAGCCACTGTGAACCTTTCGGGGGGTAGATGTACAAACGTGTGAGCCCTTCACCAAGACACTTCAGCGGGTTTCGAGTTGCATCAATTCACATCATTTGCAGCAAGGGTTCTACGTCTCAGAGGCCAACATGTACAATTTCACTAGCTACAGTCTCCATATACTCCCAGTCATTGAAGATACCATCGTGACCTATAGTCTTGCCTGCACCAACCCAGCCTGAGTCCGGGTCTTCCATACCTGCACCTCGGGCATCTGCTCATATCCAGGACTGGGAATCAGCTGCGGTCCCAGGATCTTCTTCTGTACCTTGCCAGTATTACCCTTGGGAAGCTCCCCCTCTACAACCCTCAGCACAGTCGGTAGCTTATACCCAGCCAACTGGTTTCTAAGTATTTCCCTTACGTCGGCCAGGGTGACATCTGACGCTTTCACATCCTTAACTGCAAATACTGCGCCGACACGCTGCCCAAACTCCTCGTCTTCGACGCCGACTACCATAGCCTCATTTACATATGGCAGCGTCAGGCATGCGCGCTCAACGTCCAATGCTGAGATCTTGTATCCACCCGACTTTATGATGTCGACTGAGGCGCGGCCCACGATGAAGTAGAAGTTACCTTCACGTCGTGCGATGTCACCAGTCTTGTACCAGCCTTCGCTATCATGGGCATTCTTAGTTGCCTCTGGATCCTCAAGGTACCTTGGTTGCTGGTCAGCCATGGACATATTGATGATTGGGATGGAAATACTTACTTGGCAAACATATTCGGCGTCTTGACTAACAGTTCACCTTCGGGCGAGATCTTGACTTCCACGCCTGGCATAGCCTGGCCCACGCTTCCCTTGGGAGCATCATGCAGATCAACAGACACACGAAGACAACCAGGAATCTCCGTCGCACCATAACGTGGAAGAATGGATCTACCCATGGACTCGGTCCAGAAGTCCTGCACATGCTCCTGCAGAGCGCTTGATCCGCAAAGGAAAGCACGAAACTGGCCAGCTGATTGCTTATAAGGAATCTGTTCTTTCTCGGGGAGCTGCTCGATGAACCACTTCAGGCGCATGTAGATGGTGGGCACGGCGGAAAAGATAGTTAGACCGCCCTGTAGCCAGCGCTGCATGACGGTCGCTGCGTCGAATTTGCCATGGAACTCGATGCACGCGCCCGCGTTGAGAAAGGGAAAGAACGATGTTCCGAGACCGGTCTGGTGGTGTACTGGTAGTGTGTGCAGGAGTACATCTGTGTGCGTGACGCCATAGCTGTCGCCGACCGAGATGGCGCCCTCGTGCGTGTATGTACGTCGTAGGACTACACCCTTAGGCTTACCAGTTGTTCCAGAAGTGAAGATGACCACGCCGGGTCCTCTAGGGTCTTGTGGAGAGTTGGATGATAGCGATATGTCGTGTGGCTGCAGCCGGGTTATTCGAGGTAGGTTGGGTAGAATACCGACTTGTACAATTCCACAGCGATGCGCCGCGTCTTGAGCAAGTTTTGTTGTCGCTGAGGTGGATAGTATGGCTACTTGCTTCGACTTGGTAGCGTAGTAGACAACCTCGTCTGCAGGCGCCATGGGGACTGATAAGTTAGTTAATGAATGACATCTCGGAACAGAGTATATACGCACACATGGGCACCACAGCTGCTCCCAACGCCAAGACTGTCAGCACAGCGACCGTAAACTCGTAGCCACCTGCAGCCAACACGCCCACATAGACTTCATCGCCGTTGCTCAGCCGTCGCTGCACCTCGGAAGGCAAAGCTTCGCGTACCACCTCCCTAAAGGCCAGCACCGCATCAAGTAGCTCCCCATATGTCTTGGACACGCCTAGCGGACGGTCCTTCAGGGCAATGCGGCCTCGGTGTGCGTGTCGTAGCAGTCTGGTGAATAATGGGTTGTTAGGCAAGACATGTGGACCATCGTGAGATGGCACCATCTGCGTGCGGTCCGTATTGGTAGTTGTAGTCATATTGAGATCAGATAATTAATTAACTTTGTGATGCGTGGTTGTCTTTGGCGCAGAAAAGGTAAAAACATCTATCTTTCTTATTGACATCGAGACTTAATTATTAGGATGGGTTTTCACTGTGATAGTATCTGAGATCTACTTTCTCTCCCACGTTTCCCCAGATCCGGATGTTGTCAAGTGCCGATAATGCGGGGTTGTCACCGTGTCCGAAATGCCGAGCGGGGATGTGGTTCGGCGTTTGCTGAAGCGGAGTCTCGGCGAAATGACTCGGCCTAAACCATGACCGGATTTATCCCTTGCGGACGCAGTCTAGAACAAGCCAGTTAAATGACCTGGCAATGAGTTATACTAATTGACCTTTGCCACAAATTCAGCTCTCGGCACACAACCCCAACACCAACATAGACATCACTGTGAATCCAGACCAGCGTTCTGACCGGAATCGCAACCATGACAGTAATCCAAGTCGAATACAACGGCCCCATTGCCGTCGTTACACTCAATAAACCCAACAAGCTGAACGCTCTAACCAAAGACGAGTTCTACCAGCTCGCACGCACACTTCAAGAGGTTGCAGAGCACGATGAAGTAGTGGCAACTGTATTAACGGGCACTGGGAGATTCTTCTCAGCGTAAGGAAACTCTCCGTATTTCCATATATCCACCGTACTAACATACATCTGCAGTGGCGCCGACGTGTCTGTGTCTAGAAAGGTGCCTGAAGGCACAGATCTATATCGCCACAATTTAACCGTCACGGTAGCAAGCAACATGAATCTTGCCCGCGCGTTCTACACGCACCCCAAGATCTTGGTCGTAGCCCTCAATGGACCCGTGGTGGGCATGGCTGCAGCGCTGATCGCCTTTGCCGATTTTATTTACTGCACACGGGAAACATATCTCTTGACACCGTTCGCCAGCCTCGGCCTCATCAGCGAAGGTGTATCATCGATAGCTTTCGCAGAGCGCATGGGTATCTCAAGAGCGAACGAGGCCTTGATTCTGGGGAAGAGAATCACCAGCAAGGATTTACTTGCGACAGGCTTTGTGAATCAGATTTTCGATTGTCCTGCTGAGTCATATCGAAGCGAAGTTCTCAAGGAGGTCAAGGAACGGTTCCATGATGGTCTGAATGCATCGAGTATGTTGCAGATCAAGAAGATGATTAGACAAAGGTCGAGACGGGAATTGGACGCGCAGAATGTTGATGAAGTGTTTGGAGCTTTGGAGAGAAATGTTCAAGGGATCCCACAGAAGGAGTTTGAGAAGCTGAGGACAGGCAAGAAGAAGCATAAGTTGTGAGAAGATTGGGCTGTATGTAGTCGAAAGCAGGGAACGCTGATTTAAGGGTCGAACAAGAACCCATCATTAAGTATCCAGTTCTCTACATGCTCAAATTGAATCGCACCCAGGTCCCAGGCCTCTCCACCATCAATGAATGGACCTGTCTCCAAAGCGTCGCTAGGTGGTTGTTGCATCGGCTCTGACATGGGCATTTGTTCTTGAGTCTTCAGCGGGCTCGACGATAGCTGCTCGCTCAGAGTGCCCCATATGCGACAGTAACTAAGATCTATCATCTTGAAGTACTCCAGAGAACTCTCATTGTCCATCCTCAGTCCGGACGTAGAGCTCCCAGTGCGTTGTTGTCTCTTGTTAATAGCATTCTGAAGAGCCCTAGAAGCCCCGATTGCTGACCGCCAACGCTTGGACAGTTCCGTCAGTGCTTGTTGTAATACCTCTAAATCAGGCTGCACAGCATCCCAAAGTCGCTTGTCGGGCATTACGGAGACTAGCGCCATGCTTGAAATGAGGCAATACCGAACACTGATGGGTGCCGAAACTTTGATCTCATCTCTGGCCAGAAAGTCCTCAAAAATACGGGCGACAAATGATGCGGCCAACGTGGCAGTCAGTGATAGGGATCCCGCAGAGTGCTGCATTCGAGAAAGCACTATTAAGCTGGTGAGGTACGGTAGATACAGCTGACGGGCGGGCAGGTTGTGGGTGTTTGCGAAATAGCTATGTGGTGGCTGATTGCTGGGCGCAACCCACAGCTCCTGTGGTAGATTCGTTGTCCAGCGACATAGTGAGTTGACGATATAGAGTCGTTTTGTTCGTGACATGTGTCGTCTCATGCAACAAGACGATATATCCCCAAGTACGGTGCAGATATCCACCCACGCCGAGAACAGCTGGAAAGCGAATAGTGAGTCTGGGAAGTCGCTCGCCATCGGGGGCGGCACGTCGCTGTCGTCGAGATTGATGACTCTTGGTCTGCCGTGCGCGACAGAAATTAATGAGTCTCGTACTACCAAACTCCACCACAACCTCCGTCGAATTGCCCTCAACGGTCCTGGAGGGGATTCCCTGTGTAGGCCAATTTGATGGGCAATACCAACTCCAATTTTAAGCCAGAAACCACTATTGTCAAATGAGATATGCTCGGGAGCCTGTGGATTGTACCATTGCAGCATCAGTGAGGCTTTGATGGCAGATAATCCGTCTGTCTCGACTCCAGACCAAAAGACTGCTTTAGCCCTGTGGTAGAAGTCGTCTGATGAAGCAAATGCAACCACCGACGGCGCAGTGGTGACTCGACTGCCAGCCAACCATAGTGATTGAGCTAGGAGCATCGAAGTCTTTTCCTGGTCGAAATGCGAAAGGTCCTGAATATCCTTGGGTTCCAAAACAGGCGTCCATAAATTGCAATAGTCAAGGAAAGCACTGAGTAGGCTTTGACGCGCTGCTGGAGGCGGTATGTCCAAAGCTTTCCATAGGACTAGTGTTTCCCTTTGGGTGCTTGCGTCAGGACCTACCTTTATCTTTGCCGGCTCAAATGCCCTAGCGCTTGACTCATCTATCTCATCGTCGTCTGCGATGTAGTGGCCTCTACCTATGTAGGTTGTCGCTTGGCTTGTAGATGGGGTCTGGTATGGATCTCTAACCTCGATGCATGGCCTGGCCGACTGCGAGACGTCTCGACTGTTCTCGGTGCTGTAGTCTTGGTCAGGCTGTTGGGCCGTAGAAGCACCTCCCACGCGACGACGCTTTCTGGTGCGTGGACTGGGGTATCACATCAGCCTTAGCCGACTAAATTTGGATCTGTGGTGGAATGCTCACATGCACTCAACTCCTGCAGCCTTGCATGTTATGCAAGTGTTTGATTCACCGTCGGCTTCACAGCGGACCTGGGGGTGTGTTAGCCTGTCTGACACCTGGCCCAGCAAGGCTTGAAGATCTCGGGCGATCTCTATGACGCACTGACCTTGCGATTGTGACAGAGCGTGCACGCAATCATCTTCGATCAATCGCCGGTATCTGGTGTTGCGAATGAGATTGTGCCGGTCGGGAAAAGTGACGGAGTCAGCGGGGAAGATTGGATTTTCAACGGGCTATCTTAGTGTCGTAGCGCCGAAACACCGAAACGCCGGTCAGCCCAGTTTATGCTTACCCCGCGTTAGCACGAGTCAGCAGAAACTGTTGCATCTAGACTTCCATAGTCGCAATTGCTAGTGGATATTTAACTCTCTCTTTTGGAAAGGCGACAGATCCGGACATTCGCCGGATTACCGGTAGTCATTATCAGCCCCACGAGTTCAAGTCATGGCATTACCAAAGGGGCACGGAACAGGGTCTGGCTACCCCTCACTGGAGTGAACCTTGGGGAATTCGGGATAGTACTTCTCTTGTTGGGGAGGCGGCTGCATCAGAGGCAAGGTGACTGGTCTTGTTGTGCAGTCGCATAATCTCTTGAACACAGACAGAGATAGTAGAATTGATTACACCGAAAAGAAGCGTAGATTGAAGGATCATATGTATTTCCGTACCGAGTGCGCAACTGTGATAACTCCCAATGAACAGCTCCCACCTTCTCAAGCAGATGCGACCGACAGCACTACTCTCAAATCTGATCCTACTCAACGTATCGCCACCGCTTGGGCAGATTGTTTGCCACCTCGTGCTCTTCCATCTTCTTGTTGAGTTTCTTGACATACCATTTGCACACCAGGCAGCCGATGATGCCCATGACACAGCCTGCAATGATCAGAATGCCACCATTTTGGTAGCGGGGCTCTTGGGAGCGAAGCTTGACTGGTCAGCGAGGGTCGATAGTAATGTACAGGGAGGACTTACGAAAAAGTATGGCGTGAACCAATGCGAGACCGACGCGATGCAATTGGTGATAGCCACTAGAGCGCCACGCTTTGTGCGAGGGCGGGCCACGTTGGTAGTTTCCCAAGGAATGTGGATCTACTCCTGTTAGCATGGAGCTATACCTAAGAGCAAAGGACTTGATACGTACGTTCAGGCCGACAAAAGGTCCGGCACACAACAGAAACATGCCAAAGTATCGGGCACCTGGGTTCAGTGTGGAAATCATGATGACGACGCCAACGATGCAAGCAACTGTGCTGCCGATGATATGCCAGCAATGCTCCATGTATCTTCCTGAGGACCAAGAGATCGCACAGGTGGCGATGTAAGCAAAGATGTATGGTGGTGCCTGGATGAGATAGGTCATTAGGTTCGAATATCCGAGGGTCTTGACAATCTGTATGGACATGTTAATCACTGCGATGTCTTTCTGCAAACTGCTGGTGCGACTTACCGATGGGAAGAAGTCCTTGAATGAAAGGGCGACGATGAGACCAAAGTGAAGAACCGTGTAAATCCAGGTGAATGGGTCTTGACAAGCAAGCTTGACACCTTCCCAGGCACCACCTTCATCATCCTCGGATCGACCGCCTGATGAGACAACCATTCGATATTGGGCCATCTCGGACATCTCGGGTGTCATGAAGTATGTGCCGGTGTTGTGAGGGAAGTTGGGAATGCACCAAAATCCCATAGCAGCGACGAAGAGTCCAACGATACCTGTAGGAAGCAAGAGTTAGAGTGTTACTCCATGGTTTAAAACGGGCTTTACTTACCTTCCAAGATAACGAACCATTGCCAAGCACGCATACCAGCAACACCGTTCATATTCTCCAAGACACCAGCCGCAAGCAGACCGGAGAAGATATTGGAAGCGATGTTACCAGCATGCCAGATGGCCATCCTCAGAGGAGCCTCCTCTTTGGTATACCAAGAGGAAGTCATCAAGCTAACCATGGGAAGGAAAGGACCCTCAGCAACACCGACCATAAATCGGCATACCAAGAAAGACCATCCACTAGTCATAGCAGCCATACAAGCTGTAACAACAGACCAAGCAATAACATAGGCAGGCATCTGCCATCGCGGAAGACCTTTGGCAAGGTAGACAGTAGCAGGAAGTTGAGTGACAATATAGCCAACGTAGAACAGAGATATTCCAGCAGACCACATAGTATCAGACATGTGCAAGTCCTCCTGCATACCTGCCAACCGCGCATTGGCTACGTTGATGCGATCAAGGTAGCCCATAAGTAGCATGAGTGTGACGACCGGCAAGAAAACCCAATCGAGCTTGCGCTTGAGCTTCTTTTCGATTTGCTGGCGCTCCTCAAGGCTTTTGTTCGCCAGGAGGGGGAAGAGAGAGAGATACTCATCGGATACTGCATCGTTTTCGAGGTGGGTAGCTGCTTCTTTCTCAATTGAACTGGCGTGGGATGTTGTGCGTTGAACGGTCATTGCTGAAGTCAATAGCCTGTTTGTGTTGTTGTTGACTGTTGAAGGGCTACTTGGAGAGTTCATATCCATCATTATTGCAGCAAGGATAGACTATTTTATACATGAATGAAGATGGTTGGGGACTGCGTTGGGGATGCAAGTCTAGACCATCAAAACTCCAATCGAGGCTGAGGGCGATGCCACAAGCGTACGAGGTGAGCAGGCTTCCCCGCGTTCCCCGTGGGGACCCCAGGCTTGGATAAGACTGGCGTCGTTTAGCGCAGCAACCTTATC
The DNA here is from genome assembly GCF_003316985.1 of Fusarium coffeatum. Classification (NCBI taxonomy): domain Eukaryota; kingdom Fungi; phylum Ascomycota; class Sordariomycetes; order Hypocreales; family Nectriaceae; genus Fusarium; species Fusarium coffeatum. The sequence continues at coordinate 59,985 of NW_022157985.1, forward strand.
TCAATAGTATCGGCGTTTCGGGGCTTCGGTCATTTCAGCACAACGCCTATAGAGGCTGTTGGGGATGCCAAGTGCCGTAGGGCCACACTCTCGATCAACTTGAAATCATAGCCAGCACTGGGTTGAGCATAATACAATTAGCTCGCACCTCCTCGACGATGTTTAGTTCCGCTAGTCACTATCCGTACGGAAACACCGAGGTGATCCAATGTCGACTTCACGAGGTAGACGACTTCTATTTGATGGCGCATTCAAAACACCGGTGGCTGCCTTGCGACCAAGACCACGAATTACAAGCGCATAGCATGTGAGAGATTCGAAATGGCTCGAATAGCTCAGTCACAAATGCCTCAGGATGGTGCGGGGCTGGCAAATACCAAAAAGATGAAGTGTAGAGTAGCATTTCGTTGTACCATGGCACTCGAAAGCGCAGTGTTGCATCCCCTAGGCAGAAATAAGGGCCTCGGCCAAGACTCGGCCAACTTCTGTCGCTCCTTAAGCGGTGATCAGTGACTGTGTTCGGCTCTGTTATTGTGGTGTAATACGCCTCCAGGTTGTTGGGTTCAAGTCCACTGGTGTCGCTGAGGGTCGACGAAGATCTTGAGCTTTTGCTAAATCTTCAAATTGCACACACAACTTGATCACGACGTTTCTGGCTCCAATTCGGTCAGTTAATCCGCCAGGGAACTCAACATGATCAACTGCAACATCTGCCTTACAAGGCATAAGGCGCGTCTCACTCGTCAGAGTCATGCCAAGACCAATAGTCGCAAAACATGTGGTTCACCTTTTTTCAGCTCTGAACGTCAGACCAATTACAACTCGAATCTTGGCCTGCAGGGTGAATGGGAATGTCAATGCACAATTCCACACATTATTCTGAGGGGTTCAGAGACACTGATGAGAATAACCTTACTACGAGATTTACCCTTCATCTTGACCTTTCTTCCTTGTCACAATTGCGTAGTTTTAACTCAGTCATCTCAAGAAAGACCATCATATCTAGCTGTGCCGTATCGCTGATACATTATGTCCTTTGGGATTTACACAGGTACCTGGACTGACTGGTCGCGTGGACCTGTTCTGGGTGCGACCATCACTCTTTCGTCAAGGGACGCTAGCCTACTCCTTGCCTGCATCGCGGCCTTTGTAACGATCACCGCAATACAACTGTGGGTCATCATCGGCTTCTCAGTTTACCAGGCTCTGGCCACAGGCAATAAACATGATGGGCTCTACTATCAAAGACAGGTTATCCTGCGAAACACAAAGTCGGCTCCCGCAGCTGCTTGGTTATCTCTGCAACAGGCCTGGTACTAGACTGGAATTGCGTAGTCTGCCATTTTTAGGACTGTCCCTTAGCGAGCTTCTGCTACTCGGGGTTTGCTTGTGACACATCTGGTGATAAAGATGCCCGCAATGCGTACTTAATAAAACAACATTTTGATCACACGAACTGTCGTTCCCGATATCAACCTGTATGCTGGGGCCTTCAAAGATATGTGCTACAATGAGAGAGTGAAGGAAACTTTCAAGAACGTTGAACTTCTCTGTACTCGGTCTATTTGTAGTCATTAGCCTTAGTACTTATGTTGTCTTGTCATCATTTATCTTGAAGTTTCTTACGGCTCGAATTCAAGCTTGGTTGGGACGAGGAATAGGGAGAGCAAAAAGATGGGAGAGGGACGGAACTTTGCAGCAGATGAGGTTACTGTATGAGATGCAAGGCGATGGAGTTTGGGCGGGTACCACAGAGGACTTTCCTCGAACAGTGTCAGGGGATTTGTTTGAGCATAAGGGAGAGCTTACCTCAACGATGAGGGAAGTTTGAGAAGCTGATTCAAATGTCGGTGTACCTTTTAAAGGCATATTAATTCATTGCAGAAATCTTAGTTGCTTATCAGTCAAGTCTATTTAGCTATGGAATTCCAAGTCTTTTTGTGCACGAGTGGTGGTGTTGTACCGTACTGTGGGAATAAGGCCGGATATATCAGGGTCGGCTTAACTAATCTCCGCTCAGCCTTGGCGGTGTGCGGCGTACGAAGCCACAAAAGCAGCAATTTGCTGCGACCTAGATCTTAGAAAACAAGGCTTTTGAACCCTCAAATCCATGCTCAAAACGGCGCCAGATAACTGATCATCACACGTACCAACTTTTGGAATTTGGTATGAACTGTGGAGTCAAGCCATTGGATGTACACTTCTCTATTGGTCAGTCTATCAAGTCATAAAACGAAAATGCTAGGGACGCTATTCTTAGAACCATCCTCTTAGCCAATGAAATCTACACATTGCATGTTCTAGTGGAGACTGATATCCACCGCTCATTTGTCCCGGGCTCGGAGAACTCTTTAAATGGTAATTTCAGTACAAGACGTCAAAGTTGAGATCCCTTTCCATACTTCTTTTCCTTCAATCGCCCGAAACTGTTATTTCAGGTTTTGGCATTCCAGGCCCATCAATAAGGAAATACCCTCTCTAACCATCATCCACAAGCTGTTTCCGCATGGAAATCCGACACATTAAAGTCCACACTAAAGTGTTTTTTCCATACCCTATACGCCGCTTGTCAAAACACCTGTCGCGTGTGAAAATGGACCACTTTACCGAAGACCCCTGCTCTTTGACACGCGCCACGCAACCCCTGCTCACCCGGGTTCGTACACCAATCAATCACAAGCCTGTGTGCGCTCCCTGTCCTACAAGCCGAGCTGCGAAATCTGTCGCTGGAGCAGGCACGGCTAAACCAAGATGGGATCTAGCCTTTCTGCACCTATAACCAGATATCCATTTGATGTGAAACGAGACACCAAGCGTATACAAAGACATGTAGCAGCCTTAGGTTAAGGAGGATCAGAAGGATGAATGGTATCTTATCAATAGACGTTCGCATAATCTCGTGCGGGGTTGGAGGGTCTCGGATCGTGCTTACAATATCTCGTCACGAAAATCTCACTGCGTATTTTAAACAAGGGTCCAGCACGCTCAGCCCCAGAGGGCTGTCACACAGACAAATCATCAATTCCTAATGTCTCGCACTTTTTCCAATTCCTTGTTCCCGCCTGTTCCTCCTTCTACTGAGATTACAAGACGTGGCGCAGACAGACACCATACGCGTAACACTGCTACAAACAATGGAAGAGCTCGATCTGGTCGTCATCGGAGCCGGTAAGTCTCACCCATCGTCGCGCCTTCATGTAACTAATATATCATGACCAAAGGCTACTACGGCCTCGGCGCCGCGAAACAGTATCACGTCACGCACCCAGACCATTCCCTCGCTATCCTCGACGCAAACGCTTCGGTAGGCGGCGTCTGGTCTAATGAGCGACTTTATCCATGTCTCAGGTCCAACAACCTGTTGGGAACCTACGAGTATCCAGACTTTCCCATGACTACTGAGCGCTTTGGCGTTGAACCGCAAAATTATATTCCGGGGGAGGTCATGCATAATTATCTTGAGTCTTACGCACGCGAATTTGGCATTGACCGGTGCTTGAGACTGGGTACCAAAGTTCTTTCGGCTGAGCATCAGATTGAAGGAGGCTGGCTACTTAAGATCCAAAGCGAAGGACTGGAGTCGTCTACCCAGGTTATGGCTAAGAGATTAATTGTTGCAACGGGCCAGGATTCAGAGCCTTTGATGCCTCACATCCGTGGCCAGGAACAATTTTACAGGCCGCTATTTCATAGCAGAGACTTCCGAAAGTATAGAGATACTGTCAATACTGCCAAGCGAGTGACCGTGTTTGGAGGGACCAAGTCTGCTTGGGACGCCGTCTATGCGTACGCCACTCATGGTGTCAAAGTCGACTGGATCATAAGACGTGAGTAGCTCCAACGTCAAAGACTGACATATGACTTGAAGGGTTTGAACTGATGATGCTGCTTGTATTCAGCAACCGGCCACGGTCCAGTTTGGATGTCGCCCTCCTTTGTCACGCCTTTCAAAGTATGGATTGAGAAGCTCGTTAGTAAGTTTAGACAAACATGATATCTAGGTACTTCTGAGTCTTGCAGCTAACATAGTTCCCTCTACAGATATTCGTTGGCTTCACTGGTTTGCCCCATGTATCTGGGGCCAGGATAGTGGCTACCACGGCATCAACTACTTCTGGCATCGCACAACCATCGGTCGCGCCATCACCTCCGCCTTTTGGAAAATTCTAGCTGCCGATGTAATCGACCTGATGCAATTTGATACACATCCCGAGCTCAAGAAGCTCAAGCCTACTTCATCAGCCATGCATACCGGCACAGCCTTTGGTATCTTGAACTATCCAACTGACTTTCACGAGCTTGTACGCAACGGCACTGTGAAAATCTACGAGAACGACCTGTCGCATATCAGTGAGGGTAGGATTCACCTGGACAATGCGGAGGGAACTAGTCTTGAGTCTGACGCTTTTGTCGCTGTTACTGGTTGGAAGCCATTCTCGCCTCTCAAATTCCTCCCTGAGGGCATCGACCGCAAAATTGGTCTCCCTTATGTACCGAACAGCAACGACAAAGAAAACCTTCCAGACGAAGGGCTTGGAAGTTGCACTGCTCTTCTTGAAAGGGCCGATCAAGAGATTGAGGAGCGGTTCCCAAGTCTCAAGACGCCAATGAAGTTCAACCCCAACTACAAGCACCTGAGCGAAACCAAGGCTTTTAAAATGGCTGCCTCAGATGCACCCATTCTCTCGCATACACCCATGATGCTGTACCATTTCATGGTCCCCGCCACCACCGAATTCCTCCAGACCAAAGACCTTGCCTTTACAGGATACTCAACCAACTTCAGCAACGGGACCTGTGCGCATATTCAGGGTCTTTGGATCAGCGCTTTCTTTGATGGCACGCTAGCCCGGGATCCGAGTTCAGCTGTGGCTGCAGGGAGCAAGGGCATGACATTGAACGAGGTCCACCGGCAGACAGTTTTACACAATCGCTTTGGCAAATGGCGGTATCCAAATGATGCAGGTGCCAGGGTACCAGACTTCATTTTTGAAGCGGTGCCTTTTATGGATATGATGATGGCGGATTTGGGCTTGGCAGTGCACCGTAAACGAGGGTGGTTCAAGGAGATGACTGAACCGTATGGACCTGAAGACTATAGGACCATCAACGAGGAGCACGCTACCAGAGTTACCAAGCTTAAGTAATTATTTTATTATTGGATCTGCTCCGTTTAAAGGCATGAAGATAGTGTGAAAGGATTCCAATTAGCGAGTACAGTTCTTTGTGGCGTCCCATGAGCAAGTTTGCGCGAGTTTAGATGGATGTCTTATAATGTAACCCTGTGAACCTGATACCACCGCGGTGGAAATAGGCTGATTGAATGAGCCAGTTTGCGCACAAATCCTCTTGACCTACAGTAATACCAGAGTTGTTATTGGTCTGGATATTTGAGCTATTGAATTGGCATTATCCGACGCATCCCCTCGCGGGTCCTGTCAATCTTTAGCCCAGCTCAAATTCAGCCCTATATAACCCCACTCACAGGCACTGTCTTTACTTCCAACAGTCGCTAGACGCCTTCCTGCTTTCACGTGCCAAGATGAAAGTATCTATCGCAGCTCTGTTGACCCTCCTGGCAAGCACAGTAACTGGCTCCAAAACCGGCCTTATAGGCTATGGCCAATCATGGTACGACCCTCCCTGCGCTTACGCTTGTCGAGCCGTCATCAGCAATGCACCGCTCGAATGTCCATCAATGGACCACAGTAACATGGACATGGGCGGACACTCACATGGTGGCTCACCGATGGCCCCTTGCATCGCGGACAATGACGCCTTTCTGCTCACACTTGCCCACTGTTTAAGAACTCGCTGTGCAGAGATCCCAGCTTCAAATCTAGAAGCCTACTGGGCCGATCAAACTACGGGTGATAAGACTGTCGATGCAAAGTGGACTTATGGTGCTGCGTTGGTTAACATCAAACGACCGGAGAGGACATATGTCGCTGGGGAGACGTTAAACTATACGGCTCTAATTTCGGACGAGAGCTATCAGTATCAGTATGACTTCAATGTCCATTTCGACTGGGAAGAAACAGTCCAATCAACCTTTGTGTAAGATTTGCCATTTCCTTTGCTATCTTATCTGGCTGACGGAACTATAGCATTGTTTTGATTGCCGTAGGTGTTGCAACACCCGTGTTTCTTTCAGCCATTACACACCTACCCTTCATGACCACCACCATAGCAAGAATTAGGCCATATCTAATCTACCCCTCGACAATCGGCGACTACAACATTCGTCCTCTACCTTATCTTCTCGGCAATGCACCAACCATGGGCTCTGGCCTTTGGATAGCCATGTTCGTTATACTGAACATTATCCTCGGTGCAGTTTCGTACAAGACCTTCTCTCATCCTCATCCTTGGGGCTTTACCAAGTCTGCTGAAATATTGGCCTATGTCGGTTATCGGACAGGTCATATATCCTTTGCGTTACTACCGCTAACAGTCCTCTTCTCGTCACGCAACAATATCCTGCTCTGGATTACCAACTGGCACTTTTCCACCTTCCTTGTTCTTCATCGATGGGTCGCTCGCCTTTGTGCGATCCACGCAATCATCCATTCCATCACTCTTCTTGCCGCTTATGTCAGCCTCGGGACATACTACACAGACGTTCACAAGCCATATTGGATCTGGGGTATTATTGGAACGCTATGCTTACTACTACTTCTATTCCAGAGTGTCCTCTGGTTCCGACGCGCCTCATACGAAGTTTTTCTCGTCCTCCATATCCTTCTTACTGTTTTTGTCATAGTTGGGTGCTGGTACCATATTTACTACTGGAAGCCATACTCTGGCATCTACGAGCTATGGATCTACATGGTTTGTGCAGTATGGTTCTTTGACCGTCTCTTCCGAGGCCTGCGTGTGGCGAAGAATGGAATTCGACGAGCGACTGTCGTTGAGCTGTCCAACGAGATCGTGCGCCTTGATATATCGGGCGTGAGATGGTTGAGTGCACCGGGATATCATGCTTATGTTTACTTCCCCACGCTTCAACCACTGCGCGCCTGGCAGAATCATCCATTCTCCGTCAACAACAGTGCTCTACTACAGAAGTGCACTCCATCAACACAAGACCTGTCGCGTGATAAAGACCTGGAACTCCACCGGACTGCGCCTCAAATTACCGTATCCCAGAAAGCGACAGGAACTGACAGCATTTCCATATACATTAAGAAACACCATGGTACCACAAGTCTTCTCACCAAACGGACCGGCCTTCCCGTTCTGTTAGAGGGTCCATACGGCGGCCCTAGTCGAGACGTACTCAAATGCGATCGTGTACTACTCGTTGGCGGCGGAATCGGCATCACTGGTCTTCTTTCCTGGGCTCAGGCCCACGTGAATGTCAGGCTAGCCTGGAGTTTAAAAGAGTCATCTCAAGCTCTTTTGAAAGACCTTGAGACTTCATTGAGCGGCATAGATGATAAAACAGTCTTGGTTGGAGAAAGGCTCAACGTGAAGGTGTTACTAGAGGAAGAAGTGGAGGTGGGCTGGAAGAAGGTTGGTGTAGTTGTGTGTGGTCCTGCTGGGCTTTGCGACAGTGTTCGTGCAGCTGTTGTTAGTTTGGGAAAGACTAGTGGTGTTGTCTTTGAGCTGGAGGTTGACGCATTCAGTTGGTGAAAGGACTGTACAGAAGATGTATTGCCTATGTTTACTGATTCGATCTTAGGATAGGCGGATTGAATGTTTATTTCACGATGCTACCTTCACCTTTTAGTTTGACTCTTAAGTATGTGGATGGGGATTGCCATTGTATCTGTTCCACACGATTACCTGCCTAGATCACTTTCGACTCAGGCCGTCACTGCAACTTCAGTATTGCAATCGATGATATCATTTTCTTGACCAAGATCTAATCAAAGGGTTGTCGACGTCCAATTCAAATAGGAAGATGAACATCCGACAAGTACCTCATCACTTTTCAGAAACATTCCTCGCCCTTTCTTCCCCTTCCATTGACCGTACAACACAACAAGCCTATAAACTGATGTCCTGATCATAAGCCTTATGCGCATCTGACGATGTTCTCAGGGGGCGCGCCATTGACAGTGCGACTACGGGTCCCCAGAATAAACCGTGATCCGAGATTCGTTCAAGGTAGCTTAGATCCATCATGCCAAGCATACTAAGTGGATAGACAGGAGATGCGAGGATGTTGATTTTCCCGATCGAGCACCCCTGCACTCTGCCCGCGCCACAGTACGGATGCATTTATCCTTCAATGACACGTTCTTTTTAATTGGCCCGGAGTATCTGTACCTTGCTTGCCATATGCATTGCCGTTTCAATTCACTAGCTCAGCCTCGGGAGGATTTAAAGACTGCAACCTACTACAAGCCGTTAGTCTTTTGAACATGGAATTGAGAGCCTAGAAGCTTGGCTGAATCCTTCGAAGTAACTACACCTGATCGCCTAACGTTTTCCTAGACTCTCAACTTCGGAATGGATACGAAGAAGCAACGTTGCACAGCCTTCCGTCGGAAACCCGAACCAAGCAAGGATGATTAATGTTTTCCGCGGGGGCAGTAACAGTTTTGCCTTGGCATCATACGAGTAAAAGCGATATTGCGATCATAAAGTCGGCCACGTGTTGACGAACCAGCGTCAGTACAGTAGTTGGGAAGCAGTGGCAACGTTAAGTCTGAATTGTGTATTAGATGTGTTCTGTACAAATTTTGAGTAGTAAGAAAAGTGCCCCCTTCGCGGATAAGCCACGTTTAAGACTATGTTTAATTTACCGACGAGAGTGCGAAGTATGTAATCAGAGTCAAAGTAGTGTATACAAAATATGAGCAACTGGAATCAGCCGATTCTAGAGGCACGGCCAGAAAATAAAGAGTATGTACAGACTAAAAAACTAACACTAGATTGCGACTAATTGCAACGACCGAAGCCCTTTTGGCACCCTGAACCACAATGAGTGCCAGTCGTACCACAGAAACCAGTAGAGCCACAGCACTGTCCGTTGAATGGACCACCAGCACAAGTCAGACCAACTTTGCTACCGCAAGTGCTGTCCAACGTAGGAATATTCTTAGTCAAACAAGCACTAGAAGCGCCTTTTTGGCAGCCTTGACCACAGTGAGAAGCGCTGCTTCCACAGAAGCCATTCGACGAGCAGCAGTTTCCGAGGCCAGAGCCAGCACAAGTCTTGCCGTTCCTGGTACCGCACTCAGAGTCAGAAGAGATGCCAGTGCAGAGACCAAAAGCCTTCTGGCAACCATTGCGGCAGAAGGTGTCGCCCTTCCCACAGTAGCCATACTCGGAGCAACAATCGCCAAAGACACTGCCCTTACAGGTCTTACCATTCTTGCCACAGCTTCCATCGGTCGAGACGTTACTAGAAGCTTCATCGCAAGTACCAAACTTAGACTGACAGCCAGCCTTGCAATGACCTGCCTTACCACAGTAGCCCTCAGCAGAACAGCAGTCACCGTAGGTGCTTCCCTTGCAGGTCTTGCCGTTCTTACCGCAGAAGCCATCGGTAGAAATGTTGCTGGCCTCGGCGTTGCAGGTACCGAACTTGGACTGACAGCCTGCATCACAGTGGGTGTCCTTGCCACACCAGTCACCAGCGGAGCAACAGTCTCCAAATGTACTGCCCTTGCAGGTCTTGCCATTGAAGCCTCCGCAACGACCGTCAGTTGAGACAGTGCCAGAGTCTGCCTTGCAGGTGCCAAAAGCAGTTTGGCAACCTGCACCACAATGACCGTCTTTTCCGCAGTACCCTTCCTTGGAGCAACAATCACCGAAAGTGCTTCCTTTGCAAGTCTTTCCGTTCTTGCCACAAAAGCCATCGGTAGAAATGTCTGTCTCAGCATTGCACGAACCAAACTTGGTCTGGCATCCAGCATCACAGTGGGTATCCTTGCCACAGTAACCTTCCCTGGAGCAGCAGTCACCGAATGTACTGCCTTTGCAGGTCTTTCCATTCTTGCCACAGAAACCATCAGTGGATATATCTCCGGCATTAGTCAAGGTACAGTTGCCGAAACCCTTCTGACAACCAGCACCGCAATGCTCGGCATCGCTTCCACACCAGCCGCCCATGGAGCAGCAGTTACCGTAGCCGGAGTCGAGACAGATCTTGCCGTTGGCACCACACTCACCGTCAAAGGTGATATTGCTAGGGGGGCCACATGTGCCGAAGTCGGGAGTGCAGTTGTTACCGCAGTGGGCGGTAGAGTTACCACACCAGCCCTGGGTAGAACAACAGTCACCAAAGGCGCTGCCACCACAAACGAATTTGTTTGTGCCGCCACAAGAACCGTCGGGAGAGACACTTCCAGGACCTAGAGGAACTTCAGGCGGTGGAGCAGCAGCATTACAGTTTCCGGCCTTGCTCTGACTACGTCGATTGTTAGTTTTGTCTGAAATAATGGTAAGCAGATCAAGAACGTACCATCCTTCGCCGCAGAACTTGCTGGATCTTCCACATTGACCGTCCTTGGAGCAACAAGCACCCCAGAGAGGGCTGCAGACGAAACCGGTATCTCCTCCACAGGTACCATCTTCAGTAACCATACCGGTCTGCCATGGAGACAAAGTCTGGGTAGGGGACTGAGCAGCAACGAAAGCTGGCAGAAGCCAGAACAGAGCAGCAACCTTCATGGTGTGTGAAATAGATTTGATGAGGTTGGTTGATCTGGCAATTCTGACGATTCATGATATTGGAAACTCATATAAGGGTACTCATATACGAGTATTCGTTCAGCGAGTGCAGTTCAGAATCGGGCAATTTCTTAGGCGCCACTTTTCTCGGCGAAGACGATCGGGAGGATTGTCTCAATTGAGCCGCAACCCCTGACCCATGTCACACAGGGTCCGCCAAAGAAAACTTTTTCCACAACGATTGTATCGCATTGTACCCTATGGATCGTACTTGCTCTGGGTATTTCATGGAGCACAGCCTGAATTCAAGTTCAAGTGGCCCAGTCTCGAACATTAATTAGCGCAGCACCGCCCGATCTGCCGAACATCTCATCTATACCGTTACATGAGCTAGTAGTCTGGACCCATACAGTCGGCCGCCGTTTGGGGGCGGATAGACTAAGGCTTAGGTTAAGGTTAATTATCTTCATCTGATCTCGTGAAACCAACAACACCCCGAATCAGGCGGACTACGTACTTACCAGGTAAAAGTCCAGATGTTTTGTTCAGGTACACCTTATCATTAGTTGAATATATACTTTATTTAGGAAGGTTTGATATGTGATCACCATGATGATGATATATGCTGTTCCGATGGGATTACCACATCCCGCGATATCCCCTACCTAGTATTTAACTAAACATTTTTAATAACACATATACACTGAAGCTCTTCAACTTTCTCTTGGACATTCAATCAAAGCCTCTAGGGTATTTGCCAACTGTTTGTGACCGTTTAATGATTGATGGACGCATTCCGTTGGATCCGAATACTCGCTTGAAATTTTCATCTTGTCCTTGTACCCTAAACCCTTTTCAAAATGTCAAGAACCGTCCCTTGCATGGGAGCGGCCCGTCGGACGAGCCTCATCCTCCGTGTCGGGTAAAAAGAATGTACAGCCCAGACGACCGGCATTTTTAGGCACATGTTTCTGCTCGGGAGTTTAATCAGCCAATTCTCTCGATTCTTATTGGCTAAGGTCCGATCCTGCCGAGACTACTGCAAGCTGATCCTACGCTTGGCTGGAATCGGTTGACACCCGGAACTTTTCTATACAGGGTTCGGCCGAGACAGGGTCAGGGTCAGGTCGGGCTATGCACTCGATCCTTCGATGGGAGATAGAAATGTGAGTGTGCCTAGTCTAGACCTCAGGAGCCACAAGATGGGATCATGATGGGAATCCGTTGCCGAGGCAGGCTATGCGAGGACACCTAATTTGATTTCAAAATTTCCCTCATACATATCGTCAAAGTGCACTGTCACGCAGTATAGTGACTGCGCTATTGATAACATGGGTATTGTAAATTGCATTTTGCAAGGATGCGGATACAGAGATGGACACTCTCTTGGGGGCGAAGTTCTAAGTGTATATAGTCCATTGTGCTCACCTATAGAACCAATTACTTAGACAAACACAGCGATAGTTACTTGTTTACCTCAACCTAGGTGATAACTATGGTGTCACCACTTTCGAGCTTCGCCTTTTGGGCGGTTGCTCTTTGTTTCTTATGTTTTGTTACCTTGAGCAACGCCGATACGCACCATCACCCTCATGGCCGCATCAATCGACGTTCTGTCATCAGTAAGGCTTTTTCTTCCGACTACGTCAAAATCATACTGACTCCTAATCAATAGCCAAGGCTCCCGAATGGACCAAGAAGATTGTCATGAGCCCTGGTCACCAGAACCCTGCCGAGGCCCCCCCGAACCCCACTGAAGATCTTGAGCTCTCCGTCGATTCCGGTGTTAGCCTCGACCAATACTACAAGGATGCTCAGAATGCTACTGAGTCCTCTGCTGGCGTCACCCCCAACAAATCTGGTCTGTCACGTCGTTCTCTGGACAAGCGTGACGACGGTCCTCTGTACTGCAAGGGCCGTAAATGCCCTGACGAAAGTTGCTGTGGTCCCAAGGGCATCTGCGGTTATGGTCCTGATTTCTGTGGCGATGGCTGCACATCTAACTGTGATGCCAAAGCTATGTGTGGAGAGTACAGTGAAGAGGGTGAGATGCCTTGCGGTATGAATCTCTGCTGCTCTGCCACCGGTTGGTGTGGTGTAAGTCTCTTTCGTTACCCTGTCTATCATTGTAAGCTAACCAAATCTATCCTTAGACCACTAGTGCCTTCTGTGACAACGCCGATCCCCTACACAAGACTCTGCCTTGCCAAGCCGGTTACGGAGGCTGCAACATCGTCTCCTCCCCCTCATGCGCCAAGGGAGGTGGCAGCACAAGCGGACGAACAATCGGATACTATCAATCGTGGAACGTCCGCGCTCGTAAATGCGACACCAAAACGCCCAAGCAGCTCGATACGACAGGCTTCACCCATTTGTTTTACTCCTTCGCCTTTATCGACCCTGTCTCTTTTAAGCTCGTTCCTGCTCATAACGATGATGTTAAGCAGATGCGCGAATTCACCGACCTGTCCAAGGGCGGCAAGCTTAAGACATGGATCGCTATCGGCGGCTACGATATGAGCAACGAGAAGACTCCTACCCATACCACGTGGAGTGATATGGTGTCCACCAAGGCTAATCGAGCTGCCTTCATTGCGTCTGTTCGTGATTATATGGATGAGTATGGCTTCACTGGTGTTGATCTCGATTGGGAGTACCCTGGTGAGCCTAAGCGTGGTGGTCGCAAGCTTGCTGATACTCGCAACCTCTCCATGCTGCTCAAGGAGATGCGCGCTGCCTACGGTTCCAAGTATGGTATCAGTTTGACTTTAGCGCCTGATTACTGGTATCTCCGTTGGTTCGACGCCAAGGCAATGGAGCCTTATGTTGATTTCTTTGGATTCATGGCTTATGGTAAGTTCCAATCTTCTTCTACTCTGTTGCACTTTAACTAACACCCATGTTAGATCTCCACGGATCCTGGGACTCGGATGTCTTAACTTTGGGCAAGATCATTCGTGGACAAGCCGACATTCGCGAAATCCACAACAACACCATTCCTCTCTGGTTTGCCGGCCTCGATCCCAAGAAGATCAACTTCGGTCTTGCCATGTACGGCCGTGGTTACACTGTCGCCGACAAGAACTGCAAGAGCCTTGGATGTTCCTTTGCTGGACCTAGCAAGAAGGGAAAATGCACCGACGCTGACGGTGTCATGTCTTTGGGTGAGATCAAGAACCTTATCAAGGACGGCGTCGAGTCAACATACCTAAAGGACTCCATGATGAAGCAGATCGCCTGGGATGATCAATGGATTGGATATGACGGTAAGCTATCCCTCGTCTGGTTCTACATCTGCTTGTTACTAACAATGACCACAGATGAAGAGACCTTTGCCGCCAAGAAGGCCTGGGCCGATAGTTTCTGCTTTGGAGGCACCATGATTTGGAGTATTGACTTCCAAGCTAGCGGCAGCTCATCGTAGGTGACCCCTTGCCAACACTTGAATGATTCGAATACTGATATATGACATAACAGTGGCGGTGGTAGTGGTAATACCGGAGACGAAGGTTCGGATCTCCCTGACATCAACATTCCTCCTCTAACGAAGAAACAAGTTGTCAAGGAGCTCATGGACAAGAAGCTACCTAACTGTAACGACGACTACGACGACGTTGAGGACAAAGGCAAGCTTTGGTTTGACTCTGGCGCTGAGCAATGGGTCGACAAATACATCAGCACACTGGACGACCACACTGAGTGGGCCAAGGACCTTTTGTACCTACTCTTCAAAGACGTGAAAGGCAAGAGTATCGATAAGTCGGAATTCTCATGCGACGCGCCAGGAGCTGTTTGCGACTATCAACGAACTTGTGGTATGTATCTTCCAGCATTCCAATCTTACCGCCTCAATGCTAATAGTAATGTGCCATATAGAGGACTTCAACGACATCGGCAAGGGTGGACTCTTCTACATGTTCTTGTCTCTCAAGAACTATTTCCTCTGGATGACCCAGCTGTCTATCGAGCTTGATCAGCAGATGAGTACCATCTCGGATTCCTCTGTACCGAAGATGCGAACAGCGCTCAGAATTAGCGGAAGCCCTCCGGCTGAGCTCAACATCCTCAGTATTCTTTCTGCTGCCTTCACTATCGCTAGCGGACCTACCGCCCCGTTGGCTCCTGTTGCAGGTTATTTTGCAGGCACCGCTGGTCTATTGAGCATGTTTGGTGCTACTGTCGGTTCTGGTACCGTTTCACCCGACGGCCCGATCGATGCTGAGGGCTCGGCTCGGTATTTGATCGGTAATACCAGAGACGAGGGTATTAAGAACATTAAGAAGCTCATTGCTGCCGTTTTTGGTTACCAAGTTGCACAGGCCGATATCCCCAAATCCATGCTTGTTGGAGACGAGAAATACAAGAACCCCGTCGTGCGAGTCTTTGGATGGGGAGGGTGGGTGAGGTCAGTGAACATCAAGGGCATGGGCGAGTTCGTTGCCAACATCCGTTCCAACATGGATAAGGCCCTTCTATGGCAGATGGCAAGGACTTGGAGAGGTCTCTACGTTGTTGTCCGAGATGACTTGCCACAGCCCAAGTGTACCAACCCTAACAATGCTTGGGATGAAGACGGAAAGCGTTGCCTTGACGTTCTCGCCTGGTACCCCAAGAAGGTGACTCAGACCTTGGGCGGTAACAAGGATATTGAGTTTGCCTGGAACGATTGGGGCATGGACAAGCTGGCCACTCTGCGCAACACTGTCCGCTGCTGGGAAGACAACAAGGGCCACATCGGTACACCCAACACGGACATTGGTTCTCTCAAGAACAAGAATCCTTACGACCTACCCTGCTTCTTCGCCATGCCAGTCTTGAAGGGTAACTACAGTGACGTTTCCAAGGGCTCCATCTGGTTAGCGGGCAACTTTCCTGGTCAGGACAACCAGGCTGGTAAACTCTGGCCCAAGTCCAAGTGTGAGCAGGGAAACAGGGATCTGAAGCAAAACCCCTTCAACACAAAGAAGCCTTACCTTTGTGCTGATTTTGATCTTACCAAGGACCTTCAATAGACATTGAACCTGTGCAGGTGGTAGTTCAGGGAGTTTTACTTGACTTGTGAGTGCTTCAAGCATCAACTCGTTTTAGATATTTATATTTTCTTTAAATACATTTTTCTTTAGTCTTATTTGTATTACCTTGCAACTGATAGTAATCATTCTTACTCTGAACTCCCGATCTATCGTTGTTGCTCTAACTCTAGTACTATGCACTATTAAGGCGGTCTACGAGGCTTGCTCGGACTTATGGAGGGTCTGAATTTTACAGACGCCTCATCATGGTAAATTCCTTTCCAGGTGAAGCTTCATGGACTGTCTACTAAACACGGCAACGCTACGCGCCAGCATTAGTATCCCAATGTTCGCAATTTGCGACCCATGGTGGAAACCTAATACCGCTGGATTAGATCAGTAGATATTTGAAGTCTCTCAGCGATACATCTGGTGATAAAGATGCCCGCAATACGTACTTCATAGGATAATACTTTTGATCACGCGAACTACCATCCAACAGTTACCTTTTATGACGAATCTTATCCATTTGACTAATAATATCATTTCCGTATCACTGTTTGTAGTTTCTTACATCTTCCGAGACTCGGTTTATCATTACTCTCGATTACCATCAGTCAAAGTCTTCCATGCAACAGTCAGGGGGTAGCTTTTCCACAAACTCCCGATGGGTAACAACGAGGCCGACAGAAGCCTCGACTAGGTCGGCCGACTGCCAAGATCCCTTCTCCGCGGTTAATAGTCGTGTGACACAGCCCACAAATAGGAATATTTCCATTAAGCTTAATTACTGCAGGGACTTTGACATCAGGGTGTGAGACCTTCCTAGCCACTCACGTTCTAGTAATGGATCACATGCAAGTTCCATTTTTGCTTTCTAGCCCCCATCCTCATCCGACGCCAAGAATGTCTGTGCCGCAATCCTTATGGTGAACCCTGCAGCTGCCTAGAAAAGCCTCTACCAAAACCGAAGGATTTGCCAAGCTATTAGCTAAACGAGTAACTGCGCATAGGAAAGCAATTTTCCGTCCTGCATACTGCATCGCAAAGACCGAGCCCTGCAGCTGCAAGGCTTTGCGGTATAAAATACCAGAGCTTGGATGTACTAGGATCACCATCCCATCAGTGGAGCAGTTCCTGGGGGCGTTTGTATCTTCCGTTCCTTTGTATGCGACTGGATGACTTACGCCTCTTTCGAGTTCCAGACTACAGGAAGTGTTGAAGAAAAGATATAACTACTTCACCGCAAGATACAAATGCTGGCAGCAACAGATATAAAAGCGATAGTTTCTCCCTTCCCATTTCTATCTATTCAACTCACTATCGTTCCATACGCTTCAGTCCAATTCCAACTATTCTTCTTCACACACATAGTTCATATACCGAACATGCAATTTTCTACCGTCCTCTCGGCTGTTGCCTTCGCTGCTGGTACCCACGCCTGGGCCCAGGCTGGCAACGGTGAATGGATCGCCAACAACAACCCCTACGGGATTATGCCCTGGTCTGGAGGTGCCAGTAAGTTCTTTCCCAGAATTATTGATATACGAATTGAAGCTTACACGATGGATAGTTAATGTCTGGGAGGCATGCACCTACCATGGCTCAAATGCCTTGGTCCCTGCTGGTCACGGTTGCCGATACTGGACCAACGCTCAGGGTGGTATCTTCGCCGGAAGTAAGTATCAGCGTTTCATCTCCCACTGGTTGGAGAATGCTAACAACATTCCTAGCTTGCCGTGATACTCCTGGTCATGTTATTACCACGCGTAACTGCCAATAGGTTTGGGGTGAATTATCTTCTACCTGGAAGACAAAGGAGGGCCTCATATCAAAATAGCGATGAATTGCTTATGGAGTAAATACTCGTTTTTCAATGTCTGGCATATATCCATATGACCTTCATACTCTCTGCCATTTAATCAATCAACATGAAATAACCAGCAGAACGCCCATTATCAGCCTTCACAATCAACACCACGAGAAATTGATCTCTTGGGACCTTTGCTAGAGTCGGGTACCTATCGTTGACCTTCGGCCGAGTGAGACGAGCGGTCCATACCCAGTTGTTTCCCTCCCAGCTTACAGGACAAATTGCTTCACCATTAGCAAAGATCTCCAAGCTGGTTGCATCTCCAGTTGAGACTCCTAAGTTGCACGTTCCTTTGACTTCCACTAAACGAACATCAAAATCAGGTCCATCCTCTTCCACAGCTTTTGTCGACGTAATCCTTAGAACTGGCCTTTCCATACTAGGAGATAGAGCCTTGGTGTCAGCAACCATAATCTCGTCTGTCGGCAGAAGCGGTGCCAGAGGTGGAATCTCCCGACGTCTGGAGACTGTTTCATAGGCGTAGGCATAGCTCATTAGCGTGGAATCGTCATATGCCTTGCCGCAGAAGGAGAGGCCGACAGGCATCTTCTCATTTGCAAGGTTTCCCATGGGAACAGTGATACATGGAACTCCAAGATGCTTTAGTGACCTACCACCATTCGCATACTTGACTCCATCACGTAGCGCAGAGATCATCGACTCGTAGGTTTCATCCGCATCAGCCAACGCAATATCGCCATTTGTTGGAAACACGAGGGCGTCGTAATTGTTCTCAGTCATCCAATCTTCCAAGTCTTTCTTTCGCATGGCTTCCAGAGCCTGAAGCGCATTCTTACATCCCGGCAGATCGACGAGGCGGCTGTCTCCACGGTTCTTTACCGCAGCGACCATATCTTCGTAGCGGACTTGATTCTGAGATTCGGTGTGCTGCGATGGATCATCCATCGGAGCAATGTGAGGATGAATCTTGTCGAGTTCGACAGACAAGAAGTCCGGGATACCCTTGTCGCCATTGCTTCGAAGGAAGTCGTCCCAACTCAATGCAATCATTTCACAGCGTTCGAGTGCCGCCCACTCTTGAGATAGGTTAGGGATGTTCATGCTCTGTCCAGGAAAGTCTTGTCTGGTGTAATTCTCAAACAGCGGGAAATCTGTCTCGATCACAGTGGCGCCCAGTTCTTCAAGGTCTGCGCGCGCTCTTTCCCAAAGAGCATTAACACCGGGAGAGCAAGCGTTGTCCGGTTTGGCACCTTCAACTCCGATGAAGCATCGAGGGACAGCTAGTCGCCGGCCTTGGAGTGCATTTGGATTTGCGAGCGTGAGATAGTCAACTGGTCGTACCTCGCCGACCTTTGGTAGTGGCACAAATGGTTGCGAGCGCCAGAAGTCAGCGTCCTCGGCCTTCTTGTCATCAGCGACAACAACGTTGAGCACGTGAAACAGATCCATCATGGTCCTTGTGTGAGGGACGACTTGATCGCAAGTCGGATACAAAGGCCATAGCCCCCGTGGAGGTATCATACTGCGGGACGGAGCATATGCCACCAGTGCATTGTTCGATGCTGGCGAGCGACCTGAGGTGACAGCTTCTCCAGCAAAACCAAAAGCAGCCAAGCTTGCTGCGGTAGATACACCACAGCCATAAGACGAACCAGAGGCATAAGCAGTGCACATGTACTTTTGGTTATACGGGCTCTCCGAGCGACCATACAGTCCACGCTGGCAACCTCCGTCAGCCATAGGCGGCATATTAGTCTTGCCAAGAACTACAGCTCCAGCGTTGCGAAGGAGCTCGACAATGGCGGCATCAGACGTTGCTTGGAGGTCAGCAAAGGCAGGTGAAGCAGCAGCTACCGTCATGCCCTTGACCTTGTAGCTGTCTTTGACCGTGAATGGAATACCTTCTAGAGGTCGAGGCTGCCTTCCCGAGGCACGATAATCGTCAGAGGCTTGAGCTTCAGCGAAAACGTTCGGGTTGATTTGACAAATCGAGTTGAGACGTGGACCTCTACAGTCATATTTGCCGACTCGATGGAGGTAAAGAGCTACGAGCTCGACACTTGTAATGGTTCGATTGTCCAGTAATTGTTTGAGGTCGCTGATGCTAGCCTCGAGGAGTTTCACTGTCGGTTGGTTAACCATGTTGGGTAGAGAAAGAAGTAAAAGCTGAAGTGTGATAGTTGAGGAGATTTGTACTACATGTTTGAGAGAAATCGACTTACTTATAGGGATCTCAGCAGTTGCTTCGTCCCTCCGAAGTTGAATGATCAGCATTCCGACATTCCTTTCTGGGCCTAGCGTCTCCGAGACGCACTTGCCGAAGTCGCTAGCCTCCAAATGGAAGTCGTCCTGGGTATTTTATGGGCCTTGGTCGAATTACAGGTGAGAGTCATCCATTACCCCTCCCCCACAATCAATTCATCAGCCATTCCGAATTTCATGACTCTTCCATCTTCGGAAGATAGAAGCCAACGAAGCGAAGTTCCCATTCATCTCAACTCAGCCATGCAAGAAGCTCTGAAACCGGGTTGTTGTTGGACATGCAAGATTCGACACGTAAAATGTGACGGTGCAATTACAGCCTGCCTGCAATGTACCAGTAGGCAAGTTCATTGTCATGGATATGGAGCAATGCCATCGTGGATGGATGGAGGTCAAAATGAGAAAGAAGAGAGGCAGCGCATCAAGTTTGCTGTGAAGAAGAATTTTAAGCGACAAAAGAAAGCTCAGGCACGTCAACTGAGAGGTCATAAGCAAACCACGCGAAGACAAGCAAAGTCTACTGCAGAGGGTCTACAACACAGCGGGACAGTGAGCGTCAATTCAGGCTCGGCGACAAGATCAACTCCTCAATCCTTGCAAAGTCGGATCCTGTCGGGACAATCATTCACAGAACCCCTCCAGTACGACGAAGCCAGTCTTCTGATGCACTACCTCGATCATGTATTTCCTTACCAATACCCCTGTTATGATAAAGCAAAATGGTCCCGTGGCTGGCTTCTTTGGCTGCTGAGCCGGAACGGGCCTCTTTATCGAGCTTCATTGGGTCTCGCTGCGTTCCACCAGCGCTCTTTGACAGGCGAAGCAAACAACGACCGTCTTGAGCTCGAGTTTCATACCAAAGCGGTCAGACAGCTTCATGACTTTCTGACGTCTATGAACATTACTGCGCTTGAGCCTGAGAATGAGACTCTGGTTGAAATCATCACCTGTGGTGTAGCTCTGATCAGCTTTGAAGTGAGTTTGGACATGAAGATGACGGACCTTGACTAACAGACAATAGGTACTTCGAGGAAGCACGGCAGACTGGCAATCACATCTATGCGCAATGGCTTCTATCGCAGTCACAATGCATCACCAGCCTCAACTTCCGAAGTCGCCAGATCAACTTGTTGGGAGCAGAGGTATTGCCGCTATCGAGTTCCACATTCCTGTTCTGCTTTGGATGGATCTACTAGCATGTGTAGCGACACAAGAAAAGCCAAAGCTTCCATACGATCAGTGGTTAGGACCTAATTGTACCTTCCAGCTAGGAGATATAATGGGCTGTCACAACCCGGTCATGAAGGCTATTGGGGACTTGGCAGTTTTGAGTCAGTGGAAGTTGAATTTTGTTACCGGTGATCTTGGCCACAGCGAATTCAACCTCAGAGCACGACAAATTGAAGATAGTCTAGAGAACGTCATGGATACGACACCAATGAAACCTTCTGGATCAGAGCAGCAACCCAATCAGAACAGTGTCACTCGAATATTTGCTACGGCAACGTTAGCCCAACTCGCTTCTTTGAGCTCAAACGCTCCAGATGCTATCGCTTCAAGTCGAGTAAGGCGAGCTGTAAGCCGTGTGGTCCTTGAGATCCAAATGGCTGGTCAAACAGTCACTCCCCGGCAACTGAGCTGGCCTCTATGCGTTGCTGGGTGTCTAGCCGACCAGGATCAGCAGGGCTTTTTTGAAGCGTTCCTGAATCCTGTAGTATCTGAAGGAAGTGGCATGATAGGGAACTGTGGCACTATCCGAAATATCCTGAAAGCTTGTTGGGCGAATAAGATCGAGAGGCCGAACGAAAGGTGGGACTGCAGTAGTACTATGAAGCAGATGGGTATACATGCACTTTTGATATAAGAGGAATTCTAGTAGACTTGAAGTAAATCGATATCTAATTGAAACTAGCTGATTGAAGGTATTTCGGGAACATAGGTAATAGGTATTGTCAGAGTTGAAATCATCAGTACCCACAGAACGAAGTTAATTAGGTATGGCCTTATTAGTCGAAAGGCAGATTGCCAAAACAATATTGGCCATGGTCCAGTAACCTGCAGTTTCGACATCGGAATCCCTTCGACTATATCCGGTATCAGTGACAAGCGTACACAGAGTTCATCATCCCTCGCATTGCATGAGACCTCTTTCGAGTGTATGATCGTCTCTGTCAATGACCCCACCACGTCGAGAAACCTGGTGCTCTTCTCCTCGAGTTCCCATCGGCTCAGGTACGTAGCCGTCACCCAATGTTGACCTCCGCTTTCATCTGGTTGTACCTTTCGACCCAACAAGACTAAAATCAAGTCTGAGCTGGTAGTCGCTTTGTAGAGAAGTACAACCCGAAAGTTGGGGTATGTCTTCAGCACAATATCCATGTGTCGATCATCTGGATAGAAACTGAAAAAGCGGAGCAGCCCACGAGCGTCAGTCATCATGACTCCATGAAGCTTGTATTGGCCGAAGATGGTGGTGGGCTTGAGACCCTTGGCGCTGATGTAGAAACCATGCTCGTATCTCTCTTTCGCAGCCTGACTATTCTCAAACTTTGAATGCTCCAGTTCTTCCAACTCGCGTCGGATCGTGTATGAAGATGTCCACGGTTGATCGTAGTAATGTCCACGAACCTCGTCTCCATGTCGCAGCCCATACAAACTATAAGGAGATATGATGCTTCTAAGAGGCTTGACGCTAGCCAGCTCACCAGGACGAATTCGTGCATAGCGATCTCCATCTAGACGTCGAAGGTAGATGCCCACTACGCGGCCCGGATTCCCACCAAAACAACAATTCAATAATAGAATCACAGTATGGTAGCGCTCATAGTTAGGCCTTAAATCTTGTATACGACCAGTCACTCTGATGCCTCTGTTACTGACAGTCCAGGGCTCCCGGGGTGCCCTCGAGTCCCACAGTCTCATCAAGTTGTCTTTCGCTTGTTCCGATCGCTCGATTGACCTTTCTCCTCTATCCAAGAAGTTCTGGAACTCTCTTGGAGAGTGGGCGAATAGTCCTCGGGCTTCCTCTTTGTCAGCCCCAGTCGCGGTTGAGCGCCATGCAAAAAGTGTCTGGTCAGCTGACTGCTTGAGAATCTCTTCTTGTAGTCGCAAGAATGACCTGGCCCCTTCTCCGTATAGAAGTGGCATATTGACGCCGAAGATACCGAGAAGAGAATAGGCAATATCCTCCTCACGACTGGTCTGTCTATATGCCGCCCAACTCATCCTTCTGGCTATACTTACCTGTTCCAGAGGGCCACCCTGTAGAACAAAAGTGTCAATGCCCGTTGTATTCCGCAACTCAGACACCATGTCTTGTTTTTCTCCGATCAGGTTCCAATCCTTGTCGTAGAACTCCATATTGCGTGGCGCAATTAGCTCTTGGAGAGTCCACCCTCTGGTGAACCAGCGGCTATTCGTTAAGCCAAATCCTCCTGATGTTGATCTCCATCTTCGTTTAGGCTCAGCGGGCTGTTTTGTCGATATGTCTTCCAAAAATGCATAGCAGACAGCTGCGTCACGGTACCACTTAAACATGGAGTTTATGGCCTCTCCTAGCTCTGTACTGCTGGTCTTATCGATAGAGCAGGTATCCACCCAGGCATAATCGAGCCCTTGGGAACGGGCTTGACGACATGTAGCGAATATCTTGGCAATTTCTCTGCTTCCTTTCCTGTAGGTTCGATTTTGGAACTCTTGCAACGTTGTTTCGCGATCGCCCCAGGTGTGAGAGAGGATGGCGTATGGAGGGACTTTGCCAATGAAATCCTGCAATTTCAGCGTTTTCGTGTTGATCAGTCTCATTCTTGTTCTTTCCACATTGCATCAATTATCGCAAGACCATGGCGTAAATACCTCAGCAGAAGTATCTCTCGGTAACATCGCAGCCTAATCTCATAGTGGCGCTTGCCAAAGTGGACTCATCTGCTGAATGCTTACGTGGACGAAAATAGAGATGACTGCATACCTAATTTGGAATCAAGATTCGGTCATACTTACCCCATTATGGACTTTCCCGTCTGCAGCTCGACCACTGTAAGACTCTCATTCGGTCTAACTGCGGGGTAGTTGCTGCAAGCAATGGTGCTTCCCATTGTTGGAAGAATTTTCCTCTAGGGTGTTATTTGTAGAGAATATTGATCAGCTAGCAATCATTCACCAACAATAATTAAATAGATACCTATGTGCAAAATTGCAGCCCCGGCCCACTTGCAAAGCCCGATTAATATCAAGTCATGAACACTAGGAGATATCGCGTATGTGGCTTGCCAATCCTTCAATAACCTGCCAAAGAAAGACCAAGTTTGAGTCAGCTCAAACGCGCTACAGGCTTACAGAGTTACATGGCGTTAGCGCGAGTCAGCGCCAGTTAAATTCCAGCTTCATCAACTTCCCTAGAAGAATAAAAGCCCACCGAAGGACAGTAGAAAAAAGGAATGTAAGCAAATCAATAGAGACATAAAGTTGCTTGAATGTCCATGGAGGCTACCCTTTATTATTTACAAATGATCGCATAATGGAGAGACCTGACTCTTAACTGTCAGATCCGACAGGAAGGTACAAGCGCAGATGAAGCCCTAGAGCCCCAACCGTCAGCCCTGGAGGAAAAGGTCCTGGCGTGAAACAATGCCTGTCACATTGAAATAAGCCTTGCAGATCACCGGCCTAACGGAAATAAAGCACTTGCAGGTCGAATAAAATGCAAGCAATGCGCAACAAAGGATGCACTAACATGTCGATCACCTGAATTCCAGCCTGTTGGACATTACTCTCGCGTAACCAGGGCATGATACGATACGAAACCGAAAATGTCATTGGCTCTCGAGGACGTTCATGTGTCAGCCTCAAAAGAAGAGCCGAGGCGGGTCCCCACAAGGCGTAGGCTGCCTTCTTCTTACAACCTAGCTTCTCACAGTGAGTACTGCTTCATGTCCCGAAAGCTAAACTAGATAAAGCAACTGTTGGACTGCCGTCCCCTGAAGATCCCCATTTTCTTGCTTCATACCAATCAGCTTTCTTACCATTGACTCTCTTTCTAAACTTGTCTCGGTAGAGGATCTTCAACGGCTTGCTTCCGGTTGAAGATCATGATCCACTGTTGGTTATTCCCCTGCTGCAGATCAAATCTGCATAAAAGGAGGCATGTGTTTTAATAACTCATAAGGAGCAGAGATAACAACTTATAAACCTGATAATCCTTCTAGGGACGAAGTCAGACCTTTCTCGAAGTTTTGTTAATGCAAGCCAGCCAAGATGCTGCTGTCCAGAATGTTGACATCTGGTCTCTCTCTCAGTGACGTGAGAGTCATCACTGTCATCCAACAAGTCTGCTCGGTGCTGTCAATTATAGGGTGTTTGTTCATTATTACCACATTCCTTCTCTGTGATGCTTTCCATAAACCCATTAACCGACTGGTCTTTTACGCCTCGTTCGGCAATATCATGGCCAGTATCTGCTTCATCATGGCCGATTCTTTTGTCAAACATCCAAATGGACCCGGGTGTCAGACGCAAGCTTTCCTCCTTCACACGTATGTAATATACTCTCTAACTCCTCCATTTTCTGTTGACATGTTGTAGCTTCGTGGGCGCTGATGCTATGTGGACTCTGGCTATGGCAGTCAATGTTTACCTCGCCTTCTACCATCGTTTCGATGCGCAGCGATTACGAAAGATGGAACTACCTTATCTAATATCCTGCTACGGTATTCCCTTTCTACCAGCGTTTATCTTTTTCTTTATTAAGAACGGTGATGGCGTTCGCGTATACGGCAGTGCTGTCCAATGGTGTTGGATCACACCTGAGTATGACATTTTGCGTATTGCGACATTCTACGGCCCGATCTGGTAAGCCTGAGAGGTTCCTCATCTGTTACGTGAAATGTTAACTCAGCGACAGGGTCGTCATCACGATCACTCTAGGTATTTACGTCCGATCCGGCGGCACGATCTATCGAAAACGTCAACAACTTCTAAAAGCCCAAGGATCCGGTTCCGGCTCAGGAGGCCTCTCATACGCCAACCAAAGTTCGACCAATTATGTCAAAACAACCGAAGTAACCATCGTACGCGAGTCGATACATCAGCCAGAGGCGGTTCAGCTCCAGAACTTGGGTCATCAAGCGTCAGTTCGCGTCCACAAGCCAACGATTGACCGAGAAGACACTCGAGCAAGCGTAGCTGCGAACCCACAGCCAAACAACCCGAAGCCATCCGTGCGACCGAGCAACGATGTTTACAAGGCAGCATGGGCATATACAAAAGTCGCCATGCTTTTCTTCGTCGTCATTCTGACTACGTGGATTCCCTCAAGCGCCAACAGAATGTACTCGCATATCCACCCCGATCAAGTTAGCAAGCCATTGCAGTTTATGAGCGCGACCGTCCTTCCACTCCAAGGGTTCTGGAACGCTGTCATTTATGCAGTCACCAGTAAGGCGGCTTGCAAAGCCCTACTAGAGGAAAGGGGCCTCTGGGTCCAGAAGACGCAATTGAACGAGCCAACTTGGGGCGAACAGAGACGAAGTAAGAGCAGGACCATATTGGGCTCGAAGCCAGAAGACTCGGAGAGTTTACGAGAGTTGGCGCGTCCAGCCAAGTCTGATGATGGAAGAAGCGTATGAGGTCACCAAGTATAACGTTATTTGCTTCCAGTATTTTATCTAATTGGCAAAGCTATAAGAGGCTTCAAAATATCATTTCATCTTCCATATGTCAACTAGAATAACACAGATCCACCTGACAGGCTCCTCCCAGTTTTGGGCACTTCCAAAATCCCATGCGCCACCAGGTCCTGAGCTAATCTGGGGATGAGGCCGTCACAACCCTTGGCTACCATGATATCAACAGTGACAGGTAGATTCTCCTCATGGTGGGTAATATTGCTAAAGCCCGGAACCTCTCCAAGAGGATAGACGCTATCCGGCGCTTCGCTGAAGATGGACAGCTTACTTAGAGACCAACCGAAAGGAACCCTAGGAGGATCCTTGTAAACATCGCGGCGACCAAAGCTTCCGGTGCTTTCAGTGTGGAGAAGAATTCTAGAGGAACATCTCTGTGGGTCATCGTCTCTTGGAAGAACCTGCCCGTTGAACCAGTTCATGAAGATCGTCTTGTTCTTCAGGGCGTTGTCGAGGATGGAGTCTGGTTGACTCTCACCCCAGGCCCAACGCACACTGGGAGCTGGGTTGATGTATGGCTGTCGGCCCTCATGAGCGGCTGGAAGTTGATCAGTTATTGGACAGGTATACTTCTGGTTACTAAGACTTACCAGCATAGTCTCTGAAGAATGGTTTCTTAATTAGTGCGATCTGCTGCTTGGTGATGAGCGCAGGATAAGTGATGTTGAGAAAGTCTGTTAAGGGAAGATCTCGAACAGGCTCTGGCGCCGTGGAAGCCCAATCTTGGTCCAAATCATACTCTGTAACATTCGTAGCGAGGAATTCGGCGAGATCGTTTGCGAATCGATGGATTATTGCACCATTTGGCGTGCTGTTATCCGGGAAACCCAGAGTATATACGACCTGTGGATACTGAACATCTTCAGAGAAGGTCGTGTAGTTCTCCCCGTACATCGCGGCCTGAGCTAATCCCCAAAGCTCCGGATCGCGAGTAAGAAACCCAGCTGTATCCATGGCCGGTGATAGAGGCATTGCGTTATCAAGAGTGACGAGGTTATGTGTAGGTCTATTACCAAAGACTCCAGTAACACCAGCGGGCCCGCGGATAGAACCTCCAGTATCGCTTCCAACGGCAATATCTAACCACGGATAAGATGCCACGGAGGCTCCTGCCCCCGATGAAGACGAGGAAGGACCTTGGTAACCGTCTCCACGGGGATTGAAGGGAGCCGAGTAAGAGACCCAGTCTGCTGTAGGGTTCTCACCATTGGCGAACTGAGAAAGCTTCTGCGTTCCAACGATGACGGCTCCAGCGTCGATCAGGTTCTGGATAGCTGGTGCGGTTTTATTGGCCGCAGGGTAGAGGTTATACCATGCACGGTTTCCTCGCGAGCTTTTGACGCCCTCGATATCAAATAGGTCCTTGACTGCAACTCGCACACCTGCCAATGGCTGCTCCTTGGTGCGTGTATAATAGAGGCGCGATGGGACGCCAATTGTGAGAGAAGCGCTGCTGGACATATGTGCTGAGAGAGTTTGGAACTCGCCGTCCGAGAGGTGAAGAAGTGACTCGGCGAATGTTCCTGAGAAATCATCATAAAGTCGGTATACTCTATGGAGATCTCCACTGTGGGCGTTCAAAAAATAAGGCCCCTGAGGAATTTCCAATGAGTCTACGCATGAGACCGTCGATTTGATGTCATAATGGAATTTGTTGGTTCCTGATTTGCAAGCCACCGAGTTCTTAACAATCACTGTTTCCAAGAACCCAGATTGCCAAACATCATCCTTCTGCTTCCATTCGGAAAATAGTGCGTTGAGAGCATCTTGTGCAGTGGTACTGTTGCCAACCACTGTAACAGGCGTAAAAGCGAAGGAATCAGCAGTCTTAGCTGAAGGACGAAGGCTGGAAGGTAGCTTTGTTTCTGTCGAAGGCGACACAAAGTAGTCAATCCCGTTGAGACTTAATGATATACCGTGGGGACGTAAACCCTTTGCCACGGCTGAGGTGGTCAGACTTAGTAGAGCTATGAGCAGCATCGTGAACAAGAAGCTATACTGAGAAACGGCCTTGTGATCTGAGTTTTGGAAGAAGCAGCAAAACCTTTTATAGGAACCGATCTTGGGGCGGGGTAAGAACCATTGAAGTCACGATGCTTCAAAAGTGTATCCTTGTTTATCGTTATCCCGAGGAGTCGGTCAAGCTGAGCGATATTGGACAGATGCCATTAGTACAATCCATGTCTGCGACATCGGACCAACGATATACATTGATTCTGTTACATAACTTTATATTGAGCCAATTCTATTCAGTAGATCATATACCCATCCCGGCGTAGGATTCTCAACGCCAAGTTGGAAGTGGTGATTTCACTGGAACAAGTGCGGAATGTTCAGGCATAATCCCTGCTATAGATAGGGTAGATATGCCGTGTTAGGAAGGTGGGAATGACCAGGGACCACTTAGATAGAGTTATCTGCTGGGTCCACGATAACAAGCCTACGTTTATCCGGATTGTGGAAGACGATAGCTTATATCCGAAACATATTGAGACGAGATCAATTAACGATCCTTAATAGCTCATTATCAAGTAGCGAGGTTATAGGTTGAATATATGTGTTGTTGTAATTTACAGCATAGCTAACAGCTTCACTGAACTCTACTCTCAATCTCAAACAACTGAGGCAGTAGTCCTGACAACATATCCTCAAGTGACTGCCACTTGATCCCCAAAGCTTTCTCAGTCTCACTAGCATCAACGCCAAAATGGGTCTCAGCTTCTCTAGAACCCGGACTACCAGTGGGAATCTTGCTCTTATTCTTCCCTGCGACCTCTCGCGAAACATCGGCGATCTCCTGATTGCAGTATACACCAGCGGCTAGAAGATATCTCTCGCCGCCAGCTTCAGGAACTTGGATCGCCTTAAGATGTGCTAGTGCAACATCTTGGACACTGACCCAGACTGGACCTCGAGTTGGTGGGATGGAAGCCTCTTCGCCGGTTGACACAATGCCATATACAATTTGGTTTGATGTGTTGAGTTCTTTTGGGGAAGTGGGGACTGCGCCTGGTAGGAATGGTCCAAACACCATGGCTGGATTGAGGCTGACGAGGTCGAATTGCACGGATGAATTATCATCCATCCATTTCCACGCAACCTTTTCCGCTACCGTTTTGCTGGCTCGGTATGCTACTGCTGCAGCGGGAGCGTTGACACCATCTTCGTAGGTCAAAGGCGACCAGTCCTTGGCAGTATATATTTTGCCAGGCTGAAGTCCCTTCGAAGCATCGTAGATACCAGCAAACGAATTGGTATGCACAATGCGTTTTACACCTCCCAATTTCTTGGCTGCATTGAGAATAGCCGTTGAACCCTTAACAGCGGGAATCATAAGATCATTCTCCAAGTCCGTAGCATCATAATTGAAGGGTGCGGCGAGGTGTAAGATGGCGTCTGGTCTGGTTGAGCCAAAAGCTGAGAGATATGATTCGACGGAAGTAATATCTTCAACCACTTTCACAGAAAGACTGGGATCTCTTCCATGGAGGTTTAAGACTTGTTTGGCTTTTAAAGCCGAACGGACGGTGCCTACAACTCTGTAGCCTTCTGACAGGAGAAGTTTGATACAGTGCTGGGCTATAAAGCCGTTGGCGCCTGTAACGGCAATAAGGGACGGGGGTAGGATAGGTTTGGGGTATGCTGAAGGCATCTTCAAAAGAAAGCCTTAGTAACAAGACAATTAGATGATCATGAGAGAAGAAACTGTAAGGTACTGGAATCTTGGTTCAAATAGTTAAGACATCGATATTTCGGCACCCAGTTGCTGGAACCTACAACGACAAGCGGGCGGATGTGAGCTTCAACGCCGACTGACCCTATTCCTGTTAGGCTCTAGTGTAGTGCGCTCCCCGTCGGAAAGATGGATTTGCGACGGTTGCAGCGGGGCTAGACAGTGATTGGCTGCCATACCGAAGTATCCCTACCGCGCACTCGACGCGTCGCAATTGTTCTGTAGCCGCGTCGATGACCAGCGCGCAACAGTGCAACAGGTCATGCTGTGTCAATTGTATCATCTTGGGATCAAAAGTGGCAATTAGTCCAACTGATCATAATGTTCGGCGATTCGTGCCGTTGGAACACGTCGCATAGGTTCGGGGTGATGAGAGCTAAGGTTCGCGTCGCAGCGGTGCCTACCAAGAAGTCTGGCCACATTGATCCACTTTCTATCACAGCCACATGACACCGCCGCAAGTGGCATACTTCCTACCCTGTACAATGGGATTTATCGAACTGATAACAACTTTATCAAGTTAACAAGATCTTTTAATCTTTCTTTAGATATATCTAATAAAGTCCTTGCATATTGCTATAAACCTGTATTATTTTCTCTCGTATATATTCGTGGTGTATCGGTGGCGGTCATGAATTGCGCAAAATGCTTGGGTTCACAATTGAATGTTAGCATTGCAGCTCAACACCGAGAGAAACTGTAAACAGACCTGCTCAGTCGTCGCAACAATTCACTCAGGTTTCATCGACCGAAACACGTAAAGGTAATCATTGACGTCACTATAATGGGTCTTAAATTAGATGACGTAAATTGAAAGAGGATATCTAGACACCCGCGATAGCCCTCTTCTTCAACACAGCAGAATTCTCATTCAATCCATCCCAATCATGCGCGTCCAAACAAGCTTGCCGACTTAATAGCACCGCGACACTCGTCCTCTCCCGCAACTCACTCTCATAATCATCAATGGCCTGCTTAAAATCCTTACCTTGGTGATAGACTGCCTCTAAAGCCTTGCTCAATCTGTACGCGTCCAGAATACCGTGATTTGCCGCCTCTCCACGGTACATCGTCATCGCGTGCGCCGCGTCGCCAGCTAGCGTGATTCTGCCATCTCGATTATCCCAGGGTGGACATGGCCAGTCTTGGAGGACAATTTCAATTACCTCCGAATCCTCAGGTATCGCGTGCACGACGTCGCGTAGCACGGGATTGAACTCTGTTGCTCGTTGCTTCATATATACCAAACGTTCCGCATCTGTAGGCTTGACTTCATCTTCTTCTGTCTTCAGAGGCCATGATATCATGACTTGGACTCGGTAGTGTTCATTGTTTGTTCCAACAGTGCCGTTGACTTGTGGTGTCTCCAACATACTGAACCAAAAGAATGCTCCTGTCACAGGATGACACCCCTGGAAGAGTAGAGGGTCGATATCCTTCAGCGGTTTGACTTGCTCTGGCGTGAGATCTAGAGCAGCTCCAGTGAAGCGTATTGGTAGTCGAATATTGCGATACGAGTCCGGCACCAGGTGTTTTCTCGTGCTCGAGTTGCTGCCTTCGACACCAACGATTAGAGAACCTTCGGCTTGTGTTCCATCTTCGAATTTCGCTATCACCTGGTCATCGCACTCTTGGATAGAGGCAAGACGCTTGTTCCAAGTGACATGCTCTGCCACATCCTTCATAAGGACCTTTCTCAATTTTTCTCTATTAACTCGACGTCGGTCGCCAGGCGGGATAAGGAACTTAGGCTCAAGGGTCTCGAGGTTGATAAAGACAAACTTTCCAAGACCTTGACGATCAGCTTCGGGATCAACCTGAACTGACTCGACGCCCTTGAAAGTATCGTCCGACAAGAGCTCTCTGAGAAAAGGTA
Source organism: Fusarium coffeatum (assembly GCF_003316985.1). NCBI lineage: Eukaryota > Fungi > Ascomycota > Sordariomycetes > Hypocreales > Nectriaceae > Fusarium > Fusarium coffeatum. The sequence continues at coordinate 92,008 of NW_022157985.1, forward strand.
GGACCCAGTGAAGGGTTATAGCCCAGCCTTGACCACGGGAGCTAATATGGCTGTCGCGTTCGTATATCTTGAATGGGATGCCAAGCTTTTGAAGTGTCAGTAAAGTCTCTTGAAGGTAGAGAAATTTAATTATTGGTACCTTTTTGAGCCCATGGGCTAGGACAAGGCCGACAACTCCTGCGCCGATGATCAGGACTGGCTTGCGGTCTTTTGACATTATGGTGAGGGTTGGCTTGATCAAGGTATGAGATGGTTTGCGGATCTGGATGCCTGCACAGAAAAGGAAAAACAAGAAATAATTTTCTCAATTGAGACTCAAGAAGTGCGCGTACAGCATAATATTATGTCTATGTGGCTTTGAGTATCAGTGGAACAACGATGCCTCCGACGGCCCTGTGTCATCGACATTGGTGATGCCCTGATTAGATAGCGCGTCCCAGCACAGCGGTTCATTCCAGCGCCCGAGAGGGGAAATGGCAGGCGACCCCGTCGGGAATCAGCGCTAATCATGCAACCGTCGGAAAACATTTAGTGGCGCTGACTTGGGATTCCGCTCTCTGTAAAGATAGCGGGGTGCTCCGCGGTATGGTAATTGTAACCGCTGTGGTAAAACCGATCAATAGATTGGAACATTAATGAGAGAGTAAATAATGGTGAGGTCAAGCTCGTTGAAGCATTGATCAATTCACAATCGACTTATCCAACTTCTTCTTCAACTGCACTATTAGCAAACAACAACCATGACACAAGACCACAAACACGAGGCCCTCCAGCCCGTCCACCCCTCTATGAAAGGCAAACTCGACCCCGTCTTCGAAAAACTCTACAACGACAACGTCGCCAACACACCCCTTAAACCAATCGACCTCGGCATCCTACGATCCAAATACTCCGTCCTCTATTCCTACGGCACAGGCCCAGCGCCAGATGTCGCTCGTGAATATGATGCTCAGATCGTAACTCACGAGGACATCACTCTTGCTGTCAGAGTCTACGAACCTGATACCGCTGGTCCATGGCCTGTTCACATCGATTACCATGGTGGAGGCTGGGGTCTTGGTGATCTTGATACTGAGAGTCACATCTGCAAGCATATTTGCAAAGTCGCTGGTGTTGCGGTTATTGATGTGGCTTATCGTCTTGTACCTGAGAATGCCTTTCCTTGTGGCATAACAGACAGCTTTGCGGCTCTCAAATACGTCTACGAAAAGGGCGCTGAGAGATTTAGCATCGATCCGGAAAGGATATCTGTCGGTGGCGTGTCTGCTGGCGGATTCATCAGTCTAGCCCTTGCCCACATGGCTCGCGATGCCGGTATCCCTCTCAAGCTCGTCGCAGTGGGCACACCAGTGATCGATGACTTGAGTAAATACTCCAGCGCATCAGACTCACCTTTCCCATCAATGCAAGAGAACGAACATGCACCGACACTCAATTGGGGACGACTCGCATGGTTTGACAAGCTGAAATGGAGTTCCCTCGGTTCCACCCCAGAAGAAATCGCCAGCCGACGCCAGAAGATACCAGAGATTTATGGCAATCTGTTCAAAGCTACAGACTTTAGCAATTTGGCAAAAACTGTCATTTACACAGCTGGTGCAGACCCTTTGAGAGATGAGGGAGAGGCTTATGGTATGAAGTTGATTGAGCATGGGAATGAGGTTACGATGAAGAGGTTTCCGGGTGTACCGCATCCGTTTATGCATATGGATAAGGATCTTTGGCAGGCGAGGGAGTTTATTTTGCAGACTGCTTGTGCAATTCGTGATTCCCTTCATTCTTAGTTAGATAGATCGAAATGTAATTGACTGTTATTTAATATCTGATATCAGAAGCTGCTCAAACCTGCTATAATGCTGCTGTAGATAATTGCATTATTGGAATAGAGGATGGCAATTGAGCCTAGGAGTTCCTCAGATGGACCCGTCAATTGCGATCTCGGTCCCTAAAGTTACAGTGCTATCTACCCCGCTTCTCGGTCCTCGATAGCGCCAGATATGACGGGCACCCACTAACTCATCAGAGCCTAGCCCACTCAGTATTAAGATAACTAACCACGGAACCGACATCCGACAGACCCCATAACCGCTTCCACTACCCCAGCTTTTCTCCCAAGTCAATTCATCCAAAATGGCCTCCACCGACGTTTGTTTTCGATGCGCCGATATTAAGCAGCGATGTAGAGGGGGAATTCCTTGCGATCGCTGTACTCGGCTGAGTCTTCCGTGCCGGCCTAAGGGTTTTGCGGATGAGCTCGGCACGAGCGATGGTGTGGTTCAACAGCCAAAGGCTAGGATCCGAAGGGTTCAGACAGGTTGTTTGACGTGTAAGAGACGCAAGAAGAAGTGCGATGAGAGGTTAGTCAACAACTCTCAGTGATCGCCTTATCGGACCAAACTAAGAGATCATAGGAAACCTCACTGTGGTGATTGCCAACGGCTGTGCCTGGGATGCGCATGGCCTACAGAAAGAACAAGTAGAGGGAGAAACAACAGCTGGACCAGTGAGTCCTGGCTGAATGCGGATCAAGTCATCGAACTCTCATCAAACCAATCCCCGAGTCCATGCCACTCAACCGACTCAGGTCAATCAACTCTGGATCTGAGCATCGCAGATCTACTCTGTCAGATGTCAAATGCCATTCCTGACGACATGACCGCCCCGCTGCAAGATATCTCATGGAATCTTTCACCAGATTCAACTTGGCTTGACATCCTCTCAGATACACCTGCGGTTGTAGAGAGTCCACCAGCTACAACGCTCAGTTTATATTCACCCAGCTTACTGCCGGATATGACATCTCCGCATGATAAGGCGTTACTCAACCATTACTCTACAATCGTTGCCTTCGTATTATCGCGGCATCCAAATACTGCTTCGAATCCTTACACGAGTTACATCGTGCCAATGGCTGTATCGAATCAACTTATTTTGCATTGTGTGCTTGCGCTGAGCGCGACACATTGGGAGAAGCTTCAACCAGATATGCGAGATCGAGCCCTATTCCACAAAGGACAAGCGACCAAATCTCTGGCAAATTTACTCCCAACTGTTGATTCCAGCTCTGTTGATGTCGCCTTGGTTTCTTGTCTATTGCTCTGTATGTCAGAACTATTTGACGGTACATCAGCTGGCTGGAAACTCCACCTGCAGGGAGCGAAACGTCTCCTCTCCACCTTTAAAGCTCAGACGAGTTCTACTTCAGCATGTGGTCACTTCAAATTCCTTGTCAAACTGGCACGTTTCCTTGACAGTGCTGCTACAACGAGTACTTGCAAACCTCCACTCATCGACGAGACAACAGTAAAACCGACTGACGATACCAACGGCGACGATGCCGCGGTATATGGGATCCCAAAAGAGCTATTCCATATGGTCGATCGAGTGAACAATCTGGCCAGCAAACGAGGAACAAGAGTGGATGAGGAATCAGAAGCTTTGTTCCGTCAAGAAGCAGAGCGAGTACAAGGTCTACTGGATAGTTGGGCGTATGACTACGGAGGACTCGCAGGTGCTGTCGCCTCACTTAACCCAACAAACGATGACGTCCTCCACGCAACGACTGCATACGAATGGGCCCTTCGCCTCCGACTCCACCAAATCACCGAAGGCTACTCACTAACGGAAAAAGTATCCGATTGTGTCCAACATATTCTTGACTCTGCTCAAAAGATTCGGTACGGCAGTTCTTTGGAGACGTGTTTACTGTTTCCACTCGTCATGGCTGGTGGTGCATGTAATTCTCTCGAGCAGAGGATGGTGGTGCAGGATAGGCTGATGGTTATGGAGAGGACGTGTGGGTTTGGATATGTTCATCAGAGTCGGGAGTTGGTGGAGACTGTTTGGAAGAGGAGGGAAACGGAGTCGATGGTTAATTGGGCTAGGATCCGGTATGAGGAGATGGGTGGTTTGGCTCTTTACTAGTTGGAATGACAGTGGACGACTTCAATTGCTATGCTTATATAATCTAAAATACCTTTCAAGACCTCGCTTCCTTGACCAGTTCTGCGATATGAGCATGCATATCATAAGCACAAACCTCATCAATCGTCAACATCCCAGGCTTAGTGTCCTTACTCGACCATCCAATCCTTTCATTCAAGTTCTCTCTCGCACGCTTACTCGCTTCCTGCAATCTTGTAGCTCGTGGCTTACGTTCCAGCTCATACAATCTCAGTCTCTCCTCCACGGTCAAGTCGGAGTACTTCTCCGCGAAGAGAATGCCCAAACCACCAGCATCCTCAATAGCCATGCAAGCTCCCTGACTCTGATCCGGCATCATAGGATGAGCAGCGTCTCCTAGCAGCGTGCATCTACCCTTGCTCCAGTAGGGATAAGGATCGTGGTTGTAGAGTCGCCACATTTTGATGTCTTGCGCGTTGAGGAAGAGCTTGATGAGCTTGGGGTCTAGACCTGGAAAGGTAGATGCGAGGACTTCTCCAGTTGTTGAGATGTTCCAGCCATCCTCTCTAATATCGTTTTTCTCAGCTGGGTAGAAGCAATAGCATGAAACGACGTTGTTTTCGCTGCATGCTGAGAGAACAATCTTGGTCTTGGAGTCGCCTCCCCAGAACTCGATCGCATCGTTGTGGAGATATTCTTCTAGACCGAGCTCGTGAAGCTTGTCGGCGTAGATGATGCAGCGATAGCAGCATGATGTGCTTGGGACGAATTGGGGAATGACGCCTAGTTGCTCACGCATCACACTTCGAATACCATCAGCGCAGATGATAGCGTCGTGTGTCGCTTCAATCCCATTCTCAAAAGTAATATGTCCTGTCTCAGTATCGCAACTGGCAGCCTTATGCCACGTCTTGAGCTCTGCAGGCCGACCCTTCCCAAGCTTCGACAAAGCCACCTCCTTCAGATGATTATGCAAGTCAATCCGATGGAAGTTATTATAATCAGTGCCAAAGCGCTGACGATAGTCTCCCAACGGATAAGTCCCTTGCTCTTCACCAGTAGAGTATTCATGACGGATGAGATTGCGAAGAATAACGGGCTTGGCGGCTGGGATGTCGATGTCCCATTCTTCTAGGAAGCGAGAGCCGTTGGAGGCTACTGATAGAGAGGCGCCGACTTCACCGCCGAAGTCGTAGCGCTCGTAGAGGGTCACGTTGTGGCCTGCGCGACGAAGGGCGATGGCGGCGGAGAGACCACCTAGACCGGAGCCTACGATGCCGATTGAAAGAGACGCATCGGTACGTCCAGGCATGCTGTGTGGTGTTGTGATTTGGGTTAATCAGGGTCTTTGACACTTATTCAATGAGTTAGATTGGTGAGCAGAATTAATTAGAAGGTTGAGCTTTGTTAGATGTGAATCTGTCTAACTGGTGACGTCTAATTGTGACTCTAAATATCCTCTCCAATTCCATACTTCAATATTCCTCCAATTGCCCTCTCCATAGCAATCACAGCCAACAACGAACCCCTCCTCACAATTGAAGCTGAACTTGCCCATGTTCAAATCCGCGCGGACCGCTATCGTCATGGGTTGAACCCAAAACCCCCCGCAATGTAATCTCGCCGATCTTATTGGGCGCGCCCGATCCGACGGTTGCAGCTTATCATGATCTAGCCTCTTCAAGACAAAGTTTACCGACGTATCTACGCCCAAGGTCTCGACCGAGACGAATTGTCACGAGATCTTGACTTATCTCAAGAGCTTCTGGTTTTGTGGCCTCTTGGTGTCTTGATTGACATCGCGGGTTCGTGTACTTAACTTGCCTCATGGTCGCTGCCTCAACCCAGTCACCTCTTCACTGCTCACAATCCAACCAATCAAGAAGCTCAATTGCTCCATTAATTGCCGAAGAGGGTTTCATCAATATTCTGGGGAAGCCCACTCCAAGGTAAGTGTCTCCTTGCCTCAAGTCTTGAACAACCAGCTAACCAACCTTGCAGCACCAACTTGACCTGTCAAGGTCACCATCCCGCCAAGATGGCTCCAAGCGAAATGGAAAAGACCGAAACCAACACCCGCCCCGCCTCCATCACGAAAGGCTCAGTCGCCGACATAATTAGCGAAGCCTCTCTAAATCCTATCACCCGCAAAGTCGATTACCACCTCGTCCCACTCATGCTAGTCTGTTACTTCCTCCAATTCCTCGACAAAGTCCTCATCAACTATGCCAACATCATGGGTCTCTCCGAGAATCTCAATTTCACAGGCAACGATTTCTCATGGATGGCGACCGCTTTCTTCATTGGATTTGCAGTGGCTGAGTTTCCTCAAGGAGTCTTGATTCAGAAATTCCCTGTTAGCAAGGTTCTGGGAATTAATGTTGTTCTTTGGGGTGCTGTTATCTGCTGTTCTGCTGCTGCGGTTAACTTCCCCGGAATGACGGCGACAAGAACATTGCTCGGCATGTTTGAAGCTGTTATCTCGCCTGCTCTCATCATGATTACTTCGCAATGGTATACTCGAAAACAAGCAACGCCCAGAACTGGTATCTGGTACTGTGGTCTCGGCATTGGACAGACTGTTGGTGGACTGATCTCCTTCGCCGCTCAGCATGGTAGTCGGACAGGCAGTTTCCAAGGATGGCGCATCATGTTCGTGTCGGTTGGCGCTTTCAACATCATGATTGGTCTCCTTGTCGTTTTCTGGATGCCCTCCAGCATCAAGGAAGCCAAGTTCCTGACCGAACATGAGCAGCTTCTACTTCAAGAAGCTTTAACTGCGGATCAGGGTGGACACAGCGCCAAAGTGTTCCGTCGTGCTGGTATCTGGGATGCTTTCAAGGATATCCAAGTCTGGCTTCTCTTCCTCAACACTGTTCTCATTGTTATACCCTCTGGTATCATCACGACTTTCTCTGCTACTTTAATCCGAGGATTTGGGTATGACCCAAAACAGGCGGCTTTGTTGAACATGCCTGCAGGTGTCGTTTCCGTCAGTGCGACACTTCTTAGCACATTTGCTATTCTTTACGGCTTTCCCAGGTGGTTGGGCCTTTGTCTTCTCATGGTCCCAACTCTTATTGGGGCTGGACTCATGTCATTCTACTCGAATAGTCAAGCTGGATCTCTGGCTGGTATCTACCTCATCAACTTTGATGTCGCACCGCTTGCACTCATATACGCACTTGTCGGCGCCAACATTCAAGGCTACACCAAGAAGGTTACCACCAATGCTATCATCGCCGTTGGCTTTTCCATTGCGAACATCATTGGGCCCCAGACTTTCCAAGCCAAGGATGCACCGACCTTTATCCCGGCCAAGATCACAGTCTTTTGCGTTTGTGGTGGGTCAGTGGTCGTGACTATTCTGACCAGGATTCTTTATGGAATTCGAAACAGGGCCGGGAGGGTGTCGCGTGATGTTAGTGAAGTCGATGAGGCTGAGATGACTGACAGGAACAACCCGAACTTCTTTTATGTATACTAATTGGGAAACCACAGCGTATGTACTTTGTCTCTATACCTTGATATTATAATTTAATTTGCGCTAATGATGTATGCGAAGTGTCTGCATTACGTGACAATGACACCATTTCGTTCAACCTAGCGAATGCTTTTATAACCGCGAGGCAGTGATCATAGAGCCAAGGACGGCAGCTCACTAACCGACTTGGATTGACTCTTATCGTCTCGGCGGACGGACTGACGGACAAACTCGCTGTGTCGGATTGGTGGATTAGCCTTGTAAGGCAGAACGTCTTAGCGTATCGCAGGGTTATTGTAATGGCTGTGTTGGCTAGCCAAGCCTTAGCTTGATTGAAGCTGCAATGATCTAATCCTGGTGCCGAATGATATCCAGTGTCAAAGCTTCCCGCCAGTATGGAAGCGTGGAAGATCAGGTATTGTTCGCATAGCTTTCCACTTCGGGAAACGTTGATATCCGTTGGCGTCTTTGCTAGAATGCAACAAAATCCTTCGCCGCGATCATGATTCGGGTACCAACCTCATTGGAAGTCTTGTTCATAGGCTCCTCATAGAGAAATCACCGAAAGGATCTGCGCTTGGACTGAAAACGTGACCTCAGCTCGTCAGCCAAGAACCCCATGGGGCAAAACGCTTCTCCGCCAAGCGCGCTTGACGTATGGCTCCCAATTAGCAGAGGGGAATTGTCGCGTCTAGTGACATACGAACAGGTAATGCTCGCTTGGCGCGCATGGCAATTTTGGGCTTGGCAGTATTTCCCCGGATCGTCAAATAGCCTCCGGTTCCTCCTCGCTTAGCCTTGTTCTCCATCAACTTCAGCTGGATCTTATTGCCGGTATTATTCGTTCATCATGCCTACCGCTACAGAGTTCTTTGGCTTCAGCGCCCATAACTTGGGCCCTCTGACAACAACATTCACCGCCCCATCGAGCTGCGCGACCGGAACAGATCACATTGCTTTCGTCAACGCAAGTGATCCCGTACGTGTCGGTAACCTCCCAACATGTGGTCCTGAGACATTTGGCGATTGTCTTCCCAGCGGAAGTGCTAGAGATACTGTGCTCTATCAGACTACCAAGTGGCTGCCGGGCCAATACTTCTACTACTCCCCAGGTATCGCTTGTCCTTCTGGATGGCGTACTGTCGGCGCCCTTGCGCACGATGGTGAAGGTTCGAGTGTTTCTGGTGCACTTGCATCCCCTACATGGCGCGATGATGGAAGGTTCCCTTCGGCTCTGCCTCCCAAAGAGTTCTGGCTTGGACTGCTGGACCCTTCCGAGACCCTGGCATTCTGCTGCCCATCGTAAGTCGAAAAGCCTATCTAAGCTTTGGCATTATCTAACAAACTTAGTGACTATCGGGCCGATGCCTATGGACATTGTGTCTCCACGCTTGGCCCAACTGAATCTTACACCTATTCTGAGATGTGCCTTGTGTATGACAACGACAGAATGGTGCCAATCACTACATTCGATGGTACCACACTAGGCGAATACCAATTGTATTCTTTGGCTTCTGCGACCGATGAGCCTCGAACTACCCTGGATGACATTTTCTTGACCCCAACGGAAGTTGCTGAGTACTGGGGCATCGGAACTTATGTTCCTGCCATACCACTGATTTACAAGGAGGAGGATGTGAAGAATGCTACTGAGACAGGAAGCGATGATAACGAAGACGATGATGATACTGTCGTCGTGGACAACAGTGCCCCGTCGCATGGAGGCGTTGTGAGCGTGCTTGGTGTGACTCTGGGTTTACTGGCTGGAGTGGGCTTGATGATGTAGTGGTAGTTACACGATACCCGTTCTTGACATTTCTGCAATACTTTCTTTTACTAAGCATCCACATAAACGAGTTAACGATCAATTGAACTTCTACATCTAAGTAAACATAAACTAAAACCTTCTTTGCCGCCCTATAGCGTACCATTATGCTGAAACACTGGTCCTGCACGGATCTAGCGTTCCCTAGTTTCGGTATACGCGGGTCTCAACGGCGTCGTCCAATGACACAGCGTCTCAATTGTAGAAATACTACTCAATCTTAGGCGCTGTAGTCAAATTCCGATCGGTAGTCTAATTGTCCATAGAAATATTCATTGAAGCTTGCGTAACCAAGTTTCACATACTGATACGTTCTGATATCTCAACTGCATCTGAAACAGCTAATCCCTACCATCACCAACGGGGCGCTCCTCATCCGAGTTCCAGATCCAGCTTATCCACTAGGGTTTCGAATCGCCAAGGGAAAGCTTAACTGTAGATCTCTCGCTTCTAAAACTGCGACGCGTTTTTCTGGGGTAAACTGATACTGCAAACGAACCAAGCTTGGCGTTTTGTGTCTCAGCGTTGTTTGCAGACAAGCTTTTCGGCAGATCTATTTTGAGATCGTATGAGGTTGCGTAATGAGATGAAGATGGAGATACTTCTATAAGAAGATTGTTCTTCTCGGTGGGTAAACTGTTTATTCAATTCATCATTCTCTCAGACTTTGTAGATTGCTTGACGTAATCTTTCTTTTCTTCTATTCAACTGCTGTGCGGTCTATTTTCACTTAGTCTTTTTTCTTTCTCATTTCCGTTACTTAAATCCGGGTTCCGCTTTCCTCTTCCCTTCAATAAACATGTATTTCTCAAACGTTGTCGTCGGCATTCTCGCCGCCCAGGCCATGTCAAATGACAGAAGGCCAAGCCCAGCTCAAGCTGGCAAGTACGCAGTAAGTGATCTTTCCCAGTTCCTCCTTTCACGATTACTAATTGCAGAAGGCCTTGATGGCTGCTGCAGCCCTTCCAGTTTCTGGTGCACCCTTGATGGGTCTGATAGAACCTCGCATGGTAAGTCACAACCGGTTGCCCTTTGTCAACCCTCGATACTAATGGTGTAGCCCCATCACAAACGAGGCCAGAACGCTCAAGGCGGTCAGCAAGGCGGCCAGAACAATGATGATCAGGACGACCAAGACGACGCCCAAGATCAGGAAGATCAAGGTCAAGACAACCAGAATAATGAAGATGACGAGGCAGAACAAGACAATGCCCAAGGCCAGGATGGTCAGGGCAACGGTCAGGGAAACCAGAACAATGGAAACCAAGAAAACGACCAGAATGACGACCAGAATGATAACCAGGACGACGCTCAGAACGACAACCAGGGCGATAACCAGGGCGGCAATCAGAATGAAGACGAGCAGAATAATAATAACGGCAACGACCAGAACATGGGAGACAACAATGGCAACCAGAACGGCGGCGCTGACCAAACCGCTACCGAGACTCTTGCCACTGAAACCCAGACCGATGCCGCTGCCACTGAGGCTCAGACTGATGCTGCCAACGCCACTGAGGATGCTGGTGCTGCCGAGACTACCGCTGTTGTGGAGACTGGTGCTGCCAACGGGACGGCGGCTGCTACTACTACTGCCGATGCTGCGGCGACTGAGGCTCCTCAGGGTTGCAATGCTGGTAACAACAATGGAAACAACAACAACAACGGAAACGGAAATGGAAACAACAACGATCAGAACAATGGCAATGGAAATGACAACCAGGGAGGTAACGGTAACGACAACGGCAACGACAATGCCGAGAACGATAACGCAGACAACAATGAAGACGCCGGTAATGATAACGCCAACAATGGTAACGACAATGCAGGCGGTAACAAGGACGACGCTGCAAACAATGATGATGCTGCTGGCAACGATAACGCCGCAGGTGATGATAACGCTGCTGGTAATGACAATGCTGCTGATGGTGGTAATGCCAACAACGGCGAGGATGCGGCAGGCAACGCAGGAAAGGACAACAACAACGCAGATGCTGGCGCTGGCAATGGAGACGATGCAGCAGGTGACAATGCTGAGGATGACGCTGCTCAAGACGGCAACAATGCTCAGGATGGTGCCAAGGCTGGTGGAAACGCGAACGACAACGCTGCGTGCCAGGCTAAAGCCAAGGCCAAGCGTGGTCTCTTGGACAGCCTCCTGGGAAGCTTGGCGGGAGGTGCTGCCGGGGCTGGTCAGGATGATGCAGCTGCTGAGTGCGACAACTAGACGGTTGCTGTAATATCTTAGTAGATGGTATTGGATCCTCTGAGCAGTGACTAGGTCAGTCTGCTGGTACCGGATTGGCTTCACTGTTCAGAACGGGTGCTGGGCACCGACGGGCAGGCCCAGGATCGTAGCTAGACTACTACTTATACTTATTGGTAATTGAATCACTTCACGTTGCACTATATCTGACATCACGGGCAATTCAGACGAAATTGAGATTGATTGTAGAATGAATGAATGAGATAGACATTATGATCCGTTGCAGGAAAGTAACTATCAACAGTAAAGAATGTTAAGAATAGGTGAGCCATCCATGCCAAGCATTCCTCATACGCTCCGCCCTGTCCACAGTCAAGTAAGCCGAGTTAGCCAATCTCTGTTGCAACTCCTTAAACTTGGCCGTCGGCGCCCCCTTCTCAAACAACATGTCCAGTTCCAGGTATGAAAGACCCTGGGTCTCAGGCAGACGGAAATAACAGTACAAGAAACAAAGGAGAGCGGTGGCAGCGTAGATAAAACAGGACTTTCCCTGCATGTTCCACGCCGTGGGGTTGAGCATTTGAGGAACGATCACGTTGTTGATGATCATGAAAACGTTGTAGACAACACGGGCCAGAGCGATGGTCTTGACGCGGAGGCGTGTAGAGGGGATCTCGGCGACGATGACGTAGCATGTTGGACCGATGCTGAGGTTGTAGAGGAAGGTTGTTGTGATGAGGATCGCGCCGAGGGACCAGTTGAGACCCTTCTTGCCATCGAGGACAACAGAGAGAATACCACCAAGAGTAAGCATGACCACAGCGGCAGCAAGACCAATAAGGTACAGCTTTCGACGGCCGATGTGAGAGAGCAAGAACCAAGAGATAATGCCTCCGACTAGAGCCATACCGTACATGCCAGTGGACAAGCTGAATGAGTGAGAAGAGTCAAAGCCAGCCTGTTCAAGGAAGTACGGGGCATAACCAGTCAAAATCCAACCACAAAGAGCCTGAACAGACCAAACCATGCATGAAATTTCAGTACGACGAAGGTTCGCGCCCTTAAAGAGATCCATGTATGATGAACCACCATAGTTGAGCTTGCGCTCAATGCGGTTGGTATGTTCCATAACAGCGATGGTGTCGTCAATGTCAAGCTGGGATTGCTTGGTAAGGCGTTGAAGGGCATGTCTAGCTTCGACCTTGCGCTCACGACGGATAAGCCACCAGGGACTCTCGGGAGCAAAACAGATACCGATGAGAAGAGGGATGGCAAAGGCCCATTGAAGAGCGAAGGGGATACGGTAGGACCATTCTGAGTCGTTGTGGACGAGAGAACGGAGGATACCGGTACCGAGGAGCTGACCGATGACCCAGCACATGTTGACGTTGCTGAGAAGACAGGCTCGGATGGCTGAGGGTACGACTTCAGCGGCGTATGTAGCAGCCAAAGTCTGAATGACACCCCATGAGATACCTGATGATAGTTAGTAGGAGTATCTTAAGTAGTGAAGGTGTATTACTTACCACATAGAGCCTGAGAAGCAACCAATACACCAATGTTATGCGCAAAGAAAGCCGGAAAGACAGCAATGCACATCCAAGCCAGACTGATAAGCATCATCTTCTTGTAGCCAATACTATACGTGATCCAACCATGCAGCAACAGTCCGAGAACCTCACAAGCAATAGCAGAGACCTGTAGCGCAGTCTGCCACAGCGGTGATATCTCGTAAATCGGTCCATCGGGTGTCTCAAAGACTTCACCATAACGTCTTCTGAAAGCAGGAAACGCTACAAACCCGGCAACAAGACTCTTATCATACCCCTCCATAACAACAGTCAAGAACAGAAGTAACGACCAAAAGATGGCTTTGGGGAATTGCTTGCAGCATCCCAAGATGGTCATATCCTTTTCATTATTCAGCGCACGACGCACTTTCTCGCCGGTATCGTCGGAGCTGTGCGAGCCTCGGGGAAGCCATAATACCTCGATGGCGTTCTTGTTGGGATGGTTATCGGGGAGGTCGAAGGTGGTAGAGGCATCTTGCACGACGGGGATCTGGTGGCCTTCTGGATCGTGGACTTTTGTCTCGATTTCTGTGACGCGGAGAATACCGGCTTTGGATTGGACTGGTAACAAAACTATCTCGTCTTTGCTACCGTTATCTGACGAGGAAGTTTTTCCTTTGCCGAACATGGTGGAAAACGAGTGGAAGTACAATTAATTAAAAAGGAATGGAATGCCTTGCGGCGCGTGCATCAGGAATGTCAGACATGGTTTTTTCTTTGCATTGTGGCCTGCATATATAGGATCGGCAAAGATGGAGCAGCAACCCCCTCGGTTAGAACATCATCTTTTTACTGTGGACAAGGAGCTGGGGTAAATTGACCCATGCACCCCAGGTTCTACACAGTAGCTTGTAACTATCACGGCGGTTCTTCGGCGTGGCACATTTTCTCCATGGGCAGAAGTGGATCTAGAAACTGGAGAAGAAAAGAGTGAGTGTCGTGAGCTAGCTGGACATTTACCCTAATTGGCTTGGTTCTTCCGATGCAGATGGAGACTCGGAACAGAAGCGAGAAGAGGAGACATTGCTACGATGTTACTGTTGCAGGATGTGAGGATGAGGCTTTTTTCCACGTGGAATTCCAGAAGCTTGGACGACGACGATCATTGTAGAGTCAAATGCGGCTCTTTTTATCAGATGCACTTTTGGTGTCTTCTCTCGCGTCGATTGGACGCCAAACGATACTCCCTGGGAAATGACACGTGGATGTGAACAGGATTGGAAGGTCTCGTAAATTCCTTGCCTGGTCTGTCTTGCTACCGGGGATCCGGATCACCATCTAAATCCTTCGCGGCTTGTCACAGTCGATAGTATAGACTCATGTAGTCTAGTGTGCCCATCCTACCTGCTGTATCCGGAAATACCAATACCAATTATTTATGTAAACCAATACAGAGCCTCATTAAAACCCCGTCCAGTAGCCTACATCCCTCCGTTCTGTCCGTTGGTGCGAATAATTCTCGTGAGCACGTCTCACCATCAGATTTGTGTCTCCACTAATTCAGCCCATGGGGAATATCGTGCGGGGATTGGCTCGCAAGTAGGAGCTTCGATGAGTCTAGTTTAGCTCCAGTCCCCCTATTACGTACAGACGCGATGGAATGCTTCGATGGATCTTCAGCTCCGAGGCAGCGTCAGCAGACTTCTTGTGGCGTTGTCTCTTGTTTTTTTTCTCCCGCGGGTTCTAACCGGCGTTGTGAGGTACGCTTGATGTCTAATTGGGGAGATCAGCCGCGACTGGTGATCTTTACCTGAATCGTGCAATTTGAGACTACCCTACCGAGGTTAGTCGAAGGATTTGATGGCTTGCATCATTTACGCCTTGATTGAAAAGAATGTCTCGCTTGAATGGAAATCATAAGGCTGACCAAACTTGTCTCTTTTCAAGAGTATCAAGGCATGTCCTTGTTTCCCTGTTATTCTCTACGTGAACTAAACGCCATTCGACGTACAATTCCAGGATCGTATCCTCTCCCCCGTCGCTTCTCTTATCCGAGGTTACATCTGACACCAACGCCCGCTAACGATCCACAGTAGCAGTCCCCCTTATTAAAAAGATGGTTGGTTTTCCGAAGTCTAGACACTGCCCGTTTTTAGCATCTGCGGAAGAGCGACCCGGATCTCCTGAGCTACAAAAACCAAATTGAGTCATGAACCCCGTCTGACATCTTTGGTCCACCGGTTTTTACTTGATAATTATCTGAGACCTGATCTGACATCTCTGTGCTAACCATCAGGGGACGATATACCCGAGACTACGCTCGGATCCCATCGGCTTTGAGTCACGAGATTGCTTCAGCTGTGTCGCTTTGCTAGAATCAATTGAGTGGGTAGGTTAATGGCATCAGCCAAGCGTGATGTGCAACAGCTGCATATGAGGCGCATGTTCTAAATCCTTCGTCTGGTTTTCTACGCGTGTTCTTCATGACAGGGACCTGGCTAGGTTTGGGCTTGGCCTCGATAACTGCCAAATCCGTTATGGTGTCTTCAACGGACGCCTTGCGCCATGTGTTTCGTCGGCACGCCTTCGGATTTATGTTTAATGAGGGACAGCCTTTGTTAGTCATCCTTCTAGAATGATGCTCAGCCTGGATGGGATGTCTTCATTGGCGTAGATACCCTGTGGTCTCGCGATATTAATTAATTATTTAATACAATCGCGCAATCCAAGTAATGAAGAAGGGAATCATTAACCGGAAGGCATAAATCAATTTTGCTTTTTGCTCTTGCGCCTATCGATGTTAGATCAAGCGTCCTTGCACCAAACGTACGCGGTATCCTGTTTGCGTCTGTAGATGTCATGGACGCGGTGTGAATAGCTTCAATTGGTGACTTTGTACATCCCTCGGCCGCGACAAGCTAGAAACGCGTCAAACAATTCAGCGAGAGCAATAAATGATAGGTAACCTGCATCTCAGAGATATTCGCCGAATTGAAACAGTATTCAACTACTGAATTCACTGACGCGCAACCTTTTCATCCAATACGCGCTGTCGAATGTCGTCGGTTGACAGGCGTCGAATTGAATGCACGTCAAAATTCAACCCCAGAACCCCAGATTTCGCTGTCAATCGCTAAAGAATTAGAAAAATGACGTGTGGTAGTGGAAGGGGAATTTATTCGGCCCTTCTTCTGCGACATTGAGGGGAAATAGAGTTGGCGATACTCTGCGGGCCCTTAACGGCCCTTTTATGCTGAGAATGAGGAGGCGGGTACTTGACAGAATCTGGGGTTGAAACGGTCTGGAAAATGCATGGGTTGATAATTGAGATGAAGATAAAAACAGGAAAAGTTGCGATAATGGATTTCACGGTAACGTCACTAAGGATAATTCGGATATTATAGTTGTAATCGTCACTATGCTGGGACGAGAGATCGCCGTCAAGATGCAGATCACAGAGCGAAATGGAGTGGCAGCGCTAATCATCATTTCGGCAGTTCAATCAATAGCCAATACAAAGGACTGGGATGCAAGTAGTGTCTTCTTGACGGCGGTATTAGCTGTTCGCATAGATGATAGTCATAAACTCAATATCATGCCCTGGACTATAAGAACTTGCAAAGCCAATCATAGCTCAAGTAGTTATCGCAGGGCCTACGACACGACAGGCGAAGAGGGCGACAGTTCGAGTTACGGTTCTCGGCTGATATGATTACGAGGTACAACCAATGTGGAAATAGGAGCCGTTGCTTGGAGTGCAGGGTTAGATACATGCCACTTGGGATGCCCAGGACTAGGCAGACTACAGGTTATGCGCCCATCGTGTATTCTCATCTACCTTCTGCCATGACATGATCTGATTATCTACCGTCCATACATCTCTGATGGACTATCACTCATGCCGAAACCTGGAGAACACAACGACCAGCAACCTGCCCTGTTGCCAGCTTCTCGATCCACTCGTTAAGATCCTCAAGCTTACCCTTTGACAAAATCGGCTATAATACGTCAGCAAACATTCGTCACCACCTCCTACCAAAAAGAACTTACCTTAACAAGTCCCCTAGCTGTAAAATCAAGCGCTTCCTCCACATCTTGCAAACTCCCCGTCACACTCCCCACGATCTTCAACCTCCTCAACGCAACAGCCATTGGCGGTGCCCCAGCCATGATAGTAGGATCCGTCGGAAGTCCCACTGCCACCACTGTCCCATTGGGTCGGAGATAATTGGGAGCGGTTTCGTATGCTGCGCGCGTTGCTGCTGTTACGATGATGCCGTGGGCGCCGTGTCCCGTGATCTTAAGGACTTGAGTAGCAATGTCCTTCGTCGTCTTGAAGTCGATGTAGATTTCGGCGCCGAGGGATAAGCATAGTTCGCGCTTTGAGTCGCCGCCGTCAATGGCTATGACGCGCATGCCCATTGCTTTGGCATACTGGATTGCGAAGTGGCCGAGGCCGCCGCCTGCGCCAGGGATGACGAGCCATTGACCAGGAGCCACTCCGGATCTGGGCAGGTCAGTATCCCTTGGTGGCTGTAGTGAGAGGTGACTTACCGTCTGCAAGCAGTGTATGCTGTAACACCACCACACATGATGGGTCCAGCCTCTTCATCAGAAACACCCTCCGGAATTCTAGAAGTATATCTCCCATCCGCAACAACATACTCCTGAAACGTCCCCGCCGCTGAAAAACCACTATTCGTCTGCTCCGGACAATGGACCTCATCAGACCCAACTCTACAAAAGTCACAATCACCACATGTACTAGCGATCCACTTGACGCCAGCGCGATCACCAAGCTTCCATCGCTTCTCCATGCCTTCACCTACAGCTACGACGATACCAGCTCCCTCGTGGCCTGCGATGCCATTGGTCACGTCTTTCATGGTGAGACCGAAATCTGCCCATTCATCGCGGATGAGAGATTTGTCGGAGCCGCAGAGGCCGGTCCAGTTGATCTTGACGAGGATTTGACCTGGGCCAGGTGAGGGGACGGGGATAGTTTGGATGGAGGTCTTGAAGTCAGAGCCGCGAACGGCTGCGCGTTGTTGGGCGGGCACATGTACTGACATGGTTCAGGGGGGCTTTATGACAATCTCAAATTGATAGATTAACAGAAAGAAATGGAAAACTTCGTCTGGAGAAGACACAGGCATCCTTATATACAGACTCACAAGTGGCGCAACAGAAAGTACCTGACACAAGCATAGTCGAACAGTCCACAATGCGGAATATCGTCCGCAAAACACAGCATACCGAATGAGGAGATTCGAGTCGGCGCGATTGGGGAGGGGCAAGTGAGGTGATCCGAGGTGGATCTGAGCCTCGGCCTTAGCACCAGTCCAACAAACAGATTTGAGGCCGGAAATCGGGTAAGAGGACGGCTTGTCAGTCATTTAGAGTAAGTATGCAGGTCTTTGACATTACAAATGCCCGTTAGCCCGACTTGCCTATCGAAGAACGCGGGGAAGTTGAGATGAGATGATCTGGTGAGGTCTAAGTATCAGGCCACCGATGTCGATCCTCCGCGGGTTGGAGATGTGGGGTCTTGATTATGAAAGTAGTATGAAAGAACCATGTTATTCACAAAAGATAATATAAGATCTTCTAAATAAGTCTTATTATTGAAATGTATATCCAGATATTAGATATAGGTAGATTGAAGTAATAATAGCACAGCACCCCTGCTCAGCCACCCAGCCCGAGGCAGATAATAAAGCGTCAGTTAATACCCCGCGAACATTTACAACATACACGTTTGATACGCTATGACCTTTAGAAACTCAAATGGACAGAAACTGTGGACCTTCTCTTGACAAGTTACGTTACAGAAAGTCAAGATTCGGTGCCCACTACTCTCCTCACTAATTATATACAGATATCAGCTCATCCTGCCTGCCCGATATCTTATCTACCCAAGGAAGCATATCCTCTTTGCCTTGAGCTTTCAGCTTTTGTATCCATATCTTCTTAAGCCTGTGATTCAACAACCCGTCCGGGTGTCCCTTCTCCATCAAAACCTCCAGCATATCGCGCCTATCCTTCTCCATAGCAATCCATATAGCCTTTCGCACATTCTTCCTATTCCTCTCTGCACCAATCTGGAATAGAAGTTGAACCATGTCCATATCTCCTCTACTCACAGCAAGAGGTAATGAAATATCCCTCGGTTTCTCACTGTCGACCAAGGTCTGGACCGTCTCGTCCTCTAGATCTTCGGAAGAGAAATTTGGACCAAGATGGTAGCCTAATTCCACAAGTCTCTTGACTATTGGCATACAATCATCAAATACGGCACGGTGGATTCGTGCCGTGCCCCAAGAGCGAATATTATGCGCAGCGTACTCGTGCTTATACGTCATCTTGGTCCACCACACACCCTCTTCCTCATTGTATCCTTCCATGATAGCGTTGTAAGCAACATCAAATACTTCCAAGCTCGTTGTCGTGTCGAGAATCTCGCTCAGGTCTTTAGCACCATGTTTTCTAGTGCCCCAGCCCGTGCGCCCAAAATGGTCAAGATGAAATCGGAGATTTGGCGTAACGATATTGAACTTTGTCAGCGTTGGGCATGAATTGATAGCATATTGCAGCCATTTTAATTTGTCTGGTGTTCTTGACACTTTGATTATATCAGATATGACATAATCTCGGTCACGGCTTATCTCGGGCAGGCTGTCCTTCACAAGAGACGCGCACGTCATGTTGTCGGTCTGCACAGCTAATGTGACTGTATTGGACAGACGAATAAGAGAGCGGCCGCACTCTGGAGGTTGGAATCCAGATTTCGGGATCCATTCGTTATCTATCCGGGTCCACGGATACGTGAAATTGGATACACGGCTGCTTTCTCTATCGGACGGTTGGTTGCTGTCCTGACTGTGTTCTGGGCATTTCACCACCTGCTCTTTCGAGATAATCGCTTTGAAGATATCAGGCTCGTTGATGTAGACTGCAACTCCGAGTAGGCCATCGCGAATAACACAGCATGTCTCATCTGACGGCGTCGAAGTCTTCTCTAGAGACTTCTTGCCGATGAAGAAATCTCTTCGGTCGTAGATAAATCCGTGCTTAACAGCCACCTCGCAAACAATGCGGATCGCATCTTGTTGTGTTGCGATACAAGGTGATTTTAGGAGCTGCACATAGTGCATCATCTGTTCTGCAATTGCTTTTAACACAAGGTGATCTTCGGTAGGTGGCTTAGTTCTGATCTTTCCCAAAGTTCGGGCTGTCAGAAACCTGATCCAAAATTCGTTGCTAGGAACGAATTGCATCTTGTTTGTGTTGGTGAGGAGCTCTGCCTCATCGTCATCAGCCTGTGCCTGCGCTCTAAAATATCGTGGCAGATAGTCGTAATCATCTTCATTGTCTGTGTCGATCATTTCATCAAGAAGGCATGGATACGTGTAGCCCTCATCTTCCACAATCTTCTCGTAGAATACTTTCGTTCCACGCACCGGGTCCCAATATACAGCGTCTTGTAAAATGTCGGATTCATAAATAGCCTCCATTCCCATCTGATAGAATGTTTTGTTGGCGAAGCAGACTTGCATCATTTCGTGGAGCGAAAACGACTCGGCGCACCGATAAAGGACTTGAAGCTGTATCTCGTTGGGTAAGTTGGTAAGGCTATTTTGGCCTTGGTTGTAGATTGGCGACATATCTGGTTCTGTGTCCACGGTCCAAGTGAGAAGGCTTAGAGGGCATATAATATGAAAGAAATGATTCAGACTTATGTTTTTATAGCCAGCCCAAGTAAAGACAAAAGGCTCTGTGGAGCAAAAGTGTTGTTTTATTTCTTTGGGATAAGATGTTAAAATGGTCGGTGAGGTTATTCTACAGGTAAGAAATTCTTTAGACTCGGTGAGTCAGCCCGAGGCAGTGCACTGCAGCCACCCAACAGCCCTGTCTTACAGGCGACATGGCCCCGCACAGTTCACAACGAGCAGACCCAGAATGTTACCATAAAATCAATTCAAATCAAACGCTGTACAGTACGATAAATATCAACAGATTCCCTTGCCAAAAAGGCTTATAAGTCTTCAATCCTTATAGAGCCCCATCCCTTTGCCCGCTCCCTCACAATTCCCATATCATCCATATTCAACATCCCAATCTCATTGTCAATCAACACCCGCCACGCAATATCCCTCACATTCGGTGGTTGTTTGGGTGTATCCCAGTATCTAGCCAACAACCCTCTAGACTTAGCTTGCTCGATCTGCGTCGCTGTCATATCTCTCTCTTTCTCGGGCAAAACATCCAAGCCACTGTCGTCATTAGATCGGAAAAACTTGGCATTTTGAAAGCGCGTGGATGCGAAGTATGAGTTGGAAGTGTTGAAGCGGTATGTTGGTGGGCTGGTGTTGAAGTCGTCCTCTGCGGAGACTAGGCGCTCGAGTTTGGCATCCCAGAAGATGTCTCGGTGGGTGGAGTTCATGGACAGGACCGATTCGAAGGGTGCGTTGCCCGATAGTACGATGGTAAGGGGGCGGGTAATTCTTGCTGTGCCGTTCCAGTATGTGAGGTAGTCTAGATCTCGTAGTGGTTGTAAGTGTCGATTCAACTCATCGAAAGTCGGAGCTCCTTTGGTCTTGAAGTCGATGAGTAGAGCCAATGTCTGCTTTGGTGCTTTGTCGAACAGCCCTCTCCATGTGTCATTGAGTCCATCATTCTGCGCACTGATCATACGCTGCAGAGGATCGAGGTACAATGCCTCCAGCGTCCTCGCAGCTTTGAGATTCAGTCTTGAATGACCGACGAGTAGCTTGGACCCGCGTAGGTGGATATCAGCCTCAACGCTGATGCAGCCTGAGCCAAGAGCTTCGAAGAGAGGAATGTTGCGCTCGTAATCATTGTGCGAGTGGACGGGGACGGGATTAGCATTGCGAAGGAACGTTTGATGACTGTCGTCCCAGATTTCGGGGCTCTTGTAGCTGAGATGGCCGAAGCGGAGGTCGTACGGGTCATTTGGAACTCTTCTGAAGCCTTTGTTGAGATGTTGGATGTAGCCAAGTTGGACGATACACCTAACAATCGTGAGCTATAGTGAGATGAGGCATTTGGGGATGGACTTACAGGCTGAATAGGACGCCAACGATGTATCGTAGCCAATTTCTCCGACAGTGATATCGTACCAGCATCCTTTTACTCGGTCTAACCCTCTCATCGACCCTACAATCCTCACAAGAACTACTCTCCTTGTAAACTGAAGCCATTTTGGAATCCCAACAGTTCAACAATGTTAGACAGCAGAGCCGTTACGATAAAGAGGGGAATTTGCTCAATTATACGACGGAAGGCGCCAACGGAAGTTCTAGACTCTCGACTCATGCAACCGAGTTAATACCGTGGGACCTTTTTTTTCGCGAAGGATCAGTGGCTGCATTGGGCAACGCGGCGTAGGCGTTTACGCCTTGGCCAATCAGGGTCTAGCGTACACAAACGTTGTTCGGGGAGATTCTTCATAGCCACGAATTATAATCTGACGAATTTGATTCATGAAACCGTAAATGATTACGCAAGTAAATTTTCTCAAACGAGATGCAAATTTCGAGGCATGGAATCATTTTCCTTGTTGACTTGGTCAAGTGAGCTCTGAAGGGTTCTACAGGTGGGTAAGGGTCTAGATCGGGAAGGAGCAGGGGCTTGGAATTGACTAACTCGTTGAAGGAATTTTTTGACTTCTGCCAAGTGTCAACGGTCTGTGCCCTGTCCCTGCATCAGTCTGGACTGTCAATTATTGTTCTGCCTCCGGAAGTAATACGAAAAAGGGAATATCCGAGCAACAGCGACAGCAGACAGTCGGGTAAGCATTGTCAATTGTAAATTACAAAACGATGCTGGTGGAACGAAGACATAGATGCCGAAAGGAAGCAAGCAAGGCATTTTATGCATCAGCCTGAACCTTATGTTGGCGTTGGGCAGAGGATCGCCCCATGCAAGCATTGAAGCCATGATCCTTCTCGTATTGAGTAAGGGTTATCACAAACGCAGAGATTGGAGTAGGCAGCGCAATAACAAACGATCTCAGTGGAGAGAAGAGGAAAAGACAAGCAAACAAGCGTTTTGTGCAGCAGCTAGAACATTATGCCTTCGGAAGCAATACGAAAAAGGCAATACCCAAGCAACGTTGTCTTTCATCGATAGCAAACGGTCTGATAAGCATTGTAAATTGTAAATTACAAAATGATGTCGGCGGAAAGAGAAAAAGATGAGCAAACAACGCATCTTGTGCAGTAGCCCGAACCTTATGCTTCCTACGAGACGAAAGAGGGAATGCCCGAGTAATGTCGCCTTTGATCGACAGAAAGCAGTCGGGTAAGCAACGTACGGGCATGCTATTTCCCATGTCTACTGTAAAACAAGGATCAGGCTGATGCATAAGATGCCTTGGTTGCTGTTCGTAGCTAGGCGTTCAGGCAGCTACAATTCACAAAAAGAAGTACGCTATGTTCAGGCAGGCAGCGTAATAACAAAACACCAACAGGCTTGTGTGTATTGGATGCATCTATGAGTAAATAATACTAGTACAAAACAAAAAACGTGATTACAACTTAGCCTTGATGTTGTTCTTTCGGAACAAAACATCAGACTCAGGATAAGGATCAAACACAATATCGTTCACAGGGTTATCCTCCGACGCGCGCTTAAACAGATCCTCATACACCTTTCCGTCATATCGGCCCAACGCACTGTCAAGCTGCCAATCGGGGAAGGACCAGGCATCCACGAGACGAACAGCGTGGGGACGGACCTCCTCGAGAAGAGAGAGGGTGCGCTTGGTTCGCGCGAGTTGGATTTGTCGCACGGTGGTAGCGGCGCTAGTGAAGAACTCAGAGGCGGAGCTTTGGAGGTGGTGTAGGGCGAAGAGCTCGAAGAGCTTGTGGAGGAGAGCGAGGGTGTTGGGGTCGAGGGAGGATTTGGTGGCTTCGTCCTTGAGAGCTTCGTGGAAGTTCTTGACGACTTGGTATTGAGCGTAGGCAGTAGACAGACGCCAGAAGTCGATCAATAGACTGTTCCAGGATTGCTTCTCCTCATCTCTGTGCTTGAGAGCTTCAAAGGTGAGGAACGATACGCGCCATGCGAATGCATCAACAAGGTCTTGGTCATCACCGAGGACATCAAAGGCAGCGCCCATATCTTGTCTTCGGATAAACTCCTTGAAGATCTTGGAAATGCCGTTGTTAGGAGCCTTACCGGCCAGGACGGCGCGGGCGGACTTGAGGAGGTATCGTGCAACTTGCTGGGTAAGCATGTAGTTGTCACCTTCCCATGTAACAGTAGGAAGATAATCAGCATACCAGCTACCAATACCAGAAAAGGCAGAGTAACCGTGACCACCGCAAGCGCGACGGCAGACCTCAAGACCCTCAGCAGCGGTAGTAGAGGCAAAAGCCTTGAGAGAGCAGGAGATGGCGTGCAGATCAGCCAAGTGATCGCTGCCAGGGTTAAGCTCCTCAGGTCCAGGGGCGCGGTTGGAGGCCTTGCCGTCACGGCTTTGAGCCATGCGCTTCTGGTTCGCGTTGTAAAGGTTGATCATTGCACGACCAGTGAAGTGAAGAGCGTAAGCAGACGCAAGCAGAGGGAGAAGACGGTGCTGAACCATGGTGTAGTTAAGAACCTGGTTCTCGCCCGTCTCACCAGCATCGGCATCTCGGTCCTGGAACTGGCGTCGCACAGCACAGTATCTTGTAGCGATAGTGACACCTCGAGCAAGAACAGAGCCAGACTGGAAGACGATGGAGGATCGGATAAAGGTCAAAGTTCCGTAGATGAGAGCTGGGTTGGAGGGGCGGATGTACTTGGATGTCTCGGGGTCAATGCCAGAGAAGCGGTTCAGCATGTTGGCGTGGGGAATCTTGACGTGGTTGAAAAGAAGGAAACCGTTGTCCATGGTGTTGTAGCCGAACTTGGGACCGATGTCGCCCACATGGATGTTCTCGAGGGGCTCGTGGGTCTTCATGTCGCGAATAGGCACGACGAAGGGGTGAGGACCGTAGGTCTTGCCATTGACGATAAGTTGGGCGACGACAACAGCATGGTTGGCTGCCTTGCCGAGAGAACCGATCCACCACTTTGACGCGGTAAGGTGAGGCGAGTGAAGAGTGAATGTCTTATCCTCAGGGTTCCAAGTAGCAGTGGTCTCCAGACCTCTAACATTAGAACCGTGACCCAGCTCAGTCTGCGCGTAGCAGCCAATAATCTCATAATTTCTGGCCTTCTCAAGGAAAAGTTTGTGTTGCACGGGAGAGCCCTGTTCCTCGAGCGTCTTCAAGAACATTGACGCGTGAAGACCGTAGGGCGTAGGTTCGCTGATGAGATCATTTGCCGCGTGGTACTCCTCCTCGCTCCACTGGTGCTGATCGCGAAGACGCTTAAGGTGCTTCGCCCTTTGAAGAGCAGCTTCGAGACGATCTGTGCGTCCGCGGAAGTAATTCTGCGACTTATCAAACACGGGGTCTGCCTGAAGAATCTTGAGAATGCGATCATTGCGCTCAAGAATTTCTTTTGTGAAGAGGAATGTCGCGAGTTGATCGACGTTGATGTCGGACTGAGCGCGTTCTTGCGCGATGAGCTCAGAGCCCTGGGGGCCCGAGGGAGTGAGGGCCTTGACCCAGTCTGGATTAGGAGGAGGCATGATGGATTGTGAAGTTGTTTACCCCGGATCAGATTCCCCAGAATTTAGTTTGATGGCGGAGAGAAGGGGGAGGATAGGAGGTGGACTTTATGGGGCATTGTTCGGCTGAGCGATGTCGGAAAATCGATGAGACTAAGACTTCCAAACCTCGGCTGTTTGTTTAGTGTGGGTCATGACGACGGCGTTTATCTTAGCGGTGCCGAGGCATGTTGATGAGCCAGTATCGATATCACCAGAAAGCGATCAAAAGTTTAATTAGACGGCTACACATGTTATCGACTCTGATCTGATAACTGTTTCGATAACTTCTGATACTTTGACAGCGGCACAGAACCCTTCCGACACCGGTTGATGGTTGGGGGATAATGTTGTTCCGAAGATCTGATAAGATTAGATGACGTGTGGGTACGTCATTAAACGCCGTCGGGGTTTCTCTATTTAGCTTCCCCTGAGTATAGGGTGGATAGACATCAATTTTCGGCAGATAACAATATTCCAGACTCAGCAGTCAATTCACTTATCATTTCAAGGTGATTACTGATCTAAGGATCATATAGCGAAGTGTAGGCATCGTGTCGTGACACAAAATCCAGGCAACAATGCTGTTGCAGCCAATCGGAGGGGAATTACTCCGCGCCATTCCATCCGTGAGCATTGCGGATCTGACCACGACTGCGAAGACCACAACTTGGAGCTGTTCCAACTACCGCCCAACTCATTGTAATCATTATCGGAGCCATGACAAAAGTTGACCAACCCGAGATTGTTCTCTACGACTTGGCTTGTACCAAGAATGTCTGCTTCTCCCCAGTCGTGTGGAAGGTCCGCCTAATGCTCAACTACAAGAAAATCCCATACAAGACCGTCTTTTTGGAGCTTCCCGACATCGAGCTGACCCTGAAAGAGCTGCAAGTCATTTCCAACTCTACCTGTAGCATATATTGACCTATATATTAGCGACGTAGCTCCCCATGAACCCGGGTCTGATAAGAAATACACAGTTCCTACGATCCAGCATGTTCCTACAGGCGTTTTCATCATGGATTCTTTGCGCATCGCTGAATTCCTAGAATCTACTCACCCCAACCCTTCAGTGTCTTTACTTTCCGACCTGGGTCTCGAGATAGAGTCCAAAGGTCGCAGCACCATTGGCCCAGCATTTGCCATCTCAATCGTACCTCGCGAAAACCTCATCCTCTCACCCCGATCCCAAGAGTACTTTCGCGCCAAGAACGAAGCCAAGTTCGGCTGTAAGCTGGAAGATCTTCTTGATACAGAGGAGAAGACCTGGGAAGGTGTGAGAGAGAAAATGGAGGAGCTCAACGCATTGATGATGATGAATGGCGGGCCATTTATTATGGGGGAGATGCCGAGTTATACGGACTTTTTCATTGCTGCTTCGCTCCAGTCAGCGAAGACTGTTGATGAAGGTGCTTTTGAGAGGTGTGTTGGGTTTGCTGGGTTCAGAAGGATTTATGAAGCTTGTTTACCATGGATGGAGAAGAAGGATTAGTATAAAGCCATCATCTCTACGCTACCCAGTTTCATAAGACTGTTGCTGGGATAGTCTTAGCTATCGTGAAGCAGAGCGCAGAGAAACAGCGACTGATATCGCAACGCTGTGTACTTTATCTATATTACATCCTCTTGGTTGCCATAGCCTCGATGATTCGGTATGATGTGATGGAGGATTTTCTTTCTCAAACAATAATTGAGAAGACAATCTATTTACTAATACAGCAATCTGGATAGTCATTGCCAACCTTGATCTTCGATGTGCCAAGAGCGGCACGGTGGATGTGGAGGTTGACGCCGCAACAGAGCTTACCACCATCGATACGTCATACTTACTCCCGCCTTGGCAGTGACATGAACGTGGCTCTTGGAAACTCCTGTCCCGATAGTCTAGTACTGCCAAGATATAGCCTCTTTGGAGGTTCACAATATGGAGAAACAGTGCCTTGATCGATGGGGAGATGAGAGATAGGGAACCAGCGCCAAAATAAGATTAGGTACTGTGTAAAACACAAAGAAAGAGGCATCGGTCAACCATCAAACTGCAAGTCGGTGAGAGTTTGATATTATCGGGTGAGAATGCTTTAATCTGCCCCTGTTCGTAATCTCTTATTCAAGGTGGTGTGATTATTCCCGGTCGGTCTCGGTGAGGCGAGGCGAATGGCACCAGCTGAAAATGGGCTGATCCGAAACATGATATCTCTACCCGACCGCGTTTCATCGCCATACCAAAGTCGACAGATATAATCGACTTATTCTTTCGCGAAAATGAAACCCATATAGCTCCTGTCGCTGATCATCTCAACGGTTGTTAGACGCCCCAAATTTCACATTTTATCTCGAAATGCCGCAATCTCCGTAACGCCCAGCCATCACGAACCAATCACACTCAGTGTCATCGTCTTCATCGTCCGAGATAGGGCTGAACGGGTATAAACCCCGCAAGCTTTAGATAGTATTCGTCGGGTATCTATCTCTAGATCTTGCAGGTGCGGATAGCGCGTTGCTAACCTCTGCCCCCGCAATATTGTTTGTGGGGTGCATTCCCGTTCATAAGAGACAATCTGATCCATGAAAGTCTCACTCTACAGTACAAAGACAGTAGAGGTAGTATGATATACCACAGTACCTGCGCATGACTCGACTTGGATGCTGTGGGTGAAACTAGCATTACGTATCATCACATGATCGCAGAGCACTGCCCAGAATAAAGGACGATCGGAACCTGTCTGAGCGATTGTTGCGGCGACGCATGACAAGAAGGACTCGGTAATTTGCGGGATTATCAGCAGTATCTGTATGTGCTGGCAGAGCTGACTTGTGATACATAATTAAAGTCTCTAACGGATTTAAAAAAACCAGGAACTGATTATATGCAGATTACTGCAGTAGCGAGAGGGTAAAATGGTTGCAACCTTTTCCGAAAATTATACCGATGTACCATCTCTTATCCGACTCTTGGTATCTCGGCGCGGGTACCCAGCTCTAAATCTCAGCAATTTTTGCTCTGCGCCCGTCCCAGCAATAGAATGTTATTCTCATATAAATTATGCTTAAATCTCAAACTCATACGATAACAACCTGACAATCATACATCGGACGATAGCTCTTGCTTCAATTAACCTTGCATGTTAAGCTTAAATTATACCCCCAGCGATTGAAAAAACAGGACCCGACGGGGACGGTTAAGGCGGAATCAGCCAGTCTTGGCAGCTATGAGTCGATCGTTTGTGGGGGAAGTTTTAGTGTTTGAAAGAGGCCGCCAGCGCTAGAGTCCCTGCTCTGGTGTCTGGCCACTCTAGCCACTGTTGGCACTGTTACTCCTCACTGCCAGCGCCTCTTACAGAGGTGAAAAAAGTTACGACGGGACCAATGCCCTGGTCTTGGCCTTCGCTATGATCTCATTTTGCTTGGCTTGGCGTCGGCTCATGATCAGAATCTTCTTCACGTGTGACGTTTTCGCACCCAAACGCCTGAGCCCGAAAAAAGAGCCCACTTCTTGTTTTTTTGTGTGCCCTTGAAGGCGATATTATGAGTCTTGAGCCCTGAAATATCTTTGACTCAAAGACCTGATTCATATTCACTCAACTCATTCACCTCACCTCACCTCACAGAAACAAACAACACATCACACACTATACACAGCATGGGCGTCCGTGTCGCTACCAAAGAAGACATTCCTGTCTTGAAGGAGATCATCCTCAAGGGATTGTCAGAAGATTCCGTCTTCAAATACTGTTTCCCCTCTACACGCTCAGAAACGGCAACAAATCACGTCGAAACCGTCCTCAGAAGAGTCATCGACGCAGAGAACCAGAACTGGCTCTGCTTCGTGGTTGATGCCCCCAAGACTCACGACCCTGTCGCCTTGGCCATCTGCCAAACTCTTCACCAGAATGCCGATGGGCAAAAGGGTGTTGCCGAGCAGGCTGAGCAAGGTACGTAACATGAAATTAGCTGCCCCTCACTCACCTCCACTTCACCCACAATCGTGCAAGATTTTATTTTGAACCTTATTGTCTCAGTAACAAATGCTAATGAAATTGCAGTCTTTGGCTTAGATGCAGATGACAACCAGACCAAGACGATAAAGAGACTCAATGCTCTTCAGCTAGGTATCACGGAAACTCAGCAAACTTACCTTGCTCGCCATGAACACATCATCTTCCTCCATGCCGTCATCACGCACCCACACTGGATTCGCCAAGGCTTTGCCAAGACGCTCTCCAAGCAAACCCTGCAGGTCGCCCGCCAAAAGAGCGCTGTAGTCGTTGCCCTGGCCAGCCCCTTCAGCGGCTACGTCTTCTACTCGGGCACCGCCTTCTCCAACTGCGGCCGCAAGAAGGTCGAGACCGACAACGACATTGAGAACCTTGAGCTCCAGATCATGGTTTGCCAGCCTCCCAAGCCTCTCGAGCAGCGACGCAGCTCCATTATGGATTATCTTGGCGGCGGTGTCAAGAAGATGTCGCCCGCTGGTAGTCGACGCGAGTCGTATGACCAAGATGCTGCTGGTGCGCAGCAGGAGAGGCGGAGCTCGTTCCTTGACATGTTTGGATTTGGGCCCAAGACTCCCAACGGCGTTGACGAAGATACCCGCAGGAAGTCTCACGCTTAGAAATGTCTCTTTATAGATGGGGGCATTTTCTTACATGTATTTCTTTTTTATCGCTATAATTCCAACTATCTACGATTTTACGAGCTGAGAACAATTATACCACTATTCGTTTAACCCCGCACCAATTGATCCAGTACAAGCCCCATCGTGAAGAGGCCCATTGTTTGCTTCACCGAGTTTCATGTCTCAGTCATGCAGTTGCAAATGCATGACAACACACCGTCAGCCATTTTTCCCCATTTGGCTACCGACATACGAGCCCTAAACATCAAGAAAACGTGAAGATAATTGCGAAGAATTGATTTCTCCTAATTAGGCAATTGAACCACCCTTTCTCGAGCACCCTTACAGTCCCTGTTTTTTGTGGATGCAACTGAGATTTAAGCAGTACCAGAAAAACAGGCGTTGAGTGTTATGGGATGCTATCAATGGAGGTAATCTTGAATGAAAAATAATAGGAAGCAAACGATGTGAAACTGCCTCAATGCTGATAGATTGCTGACTACTAACACGGTATATTTATTTAAACAGAGTTGCTAAATATGTCTCAAGGTATCAAGATCTCTCGTCCTCGACGTTCTGAGCCCGCTTCTATCTGATCCCTCGCAATTCCCGACGACGTATAGTCTACGTAGAGGTAATATCACGTCGCCTGATCGCATCCTCCGCCGCATTACGCATACTGAGCACAATACCCTCCTCTCAAATCCTCCTTGGCACAAAATCAGCCATTCTTTCTGCCAAACCCTGAGCCCATTGAACATGCAGACTCCTCCTCCCACACCAAGCTCTCGCAAGCGCAGCCTTGACTGCATCATCGAGTGACCACCTCGAAAAGCTCGGCCCTCCAACGCCAGCAGTGGTGCCCAGGTTCACATATATCAGCTCGAGATCATAGTTTCCAAGCTTCGTCTCTATAGCCAATGAATCGGTCATGGTTTGCAGGAATGACATACCTGCTGCGTGCGTGGCTATGAGCGGTAGGCCTTTGTCTTGCGTGGAGCCCACGGCGATGATGAGGGATGGAGTATTCCGGCCGAGGATTGGGAGGACGGTTTTCATTAGGAGGAGTGGAAATGTGATGTTTGCGCTTATATCTTGGGCTGTGCGTGTGTGCGAGAAGGATGTGAGAAGGCCAAAGGGGATCTCTTCAAGTCGTCTGCCAGCGTTGTTGACAAGAAATGTCGGTTTCAAGGGCTCCAATGATTGTGAATCGCCTCAAAGTCTACTCCCTCCGCCGCAGAAGAGTCGGCAAGGAGTGTCATAAACGAGCAAGAAGGATGTCGCTTCTCATACTCGACCTTGAGAAACTCTAGATCCTCCTTATCACTGCCTTGCAGAACGACCTTGAATCCTCGACTCGCAATCTCATGAGTAAAGGTAAGCCCGATTGTACTTGTGACCTCTGTCACGAGAGTCCATTGGTTGGCGTCATCTGAATGGTTCCGTTGGCAACGGCGGAATTTACTGGATTGGAGGAAATAGATGTTGATGAAGCAGAAGGCTTTGTTTAGCTATATCATGGCCGTTAGGAGGCCGATGAGATGAAAAATGCCACCGAGAAAAAGCATACTGCCCTGTGAATGAGGGTCAATTCGGTTGAAATGTTTCAGCTGAGACGTAGGACTTTATATAACTCTGCAAGACTGTGAAATCTTGACCGATCTTGAAGTCTTGACTTTCTAATGCAACTCCTCCTTGCAAGGGTCGAGGATGATGGGTGCGGCGCAGCGCTTGAATACTGAACTGCGGGAATAAGCTTGGTACAATTTTAAAACAAGAAAGACGCATGTCATGGCGAGATTGGAAGAGCAGTAGCAGACATATGTATCTAAGTGGCTGGCCATGGTGGGTTTACTGACAACTAATCTTGGATCGAACACGTTGTTTAGATAGTAGAATTATTCATCCTGTTTGAATCGGAATTTCTTTAACAGTTTTGGATCACAAAGAAAGCGACGCCTTTCTATACTTGTTAGTGTAAGATATATAGCAAGGTTAAAGGTCCCTATAATCAATTTGATAGGCTTAATAAGTGTCTTGTCCTCGGCACTCCGTTCTCGGTACGTTCCGACAGCACGGTATCAAATGCTCGGATGCTTGACTCAAGTCTGGCTGAAACCATTCTTTAATAAGTAAAAGATGAGTCGCAAGCCTCTGCTTTAACCTGTAATAGGTATAACTCAAGTCTCTTGGTCTATGTTTCGGTCCACCACGTGGTACGTCGATCGCAATAGTTAGCACAAATAGCAGTGTATTCGACCGAGGTACTGGATTATGGACCTCCTCCTACATGTAGAAGTCCCCGAATAGAGGAGAAAACAGGATATCAAGGTCCCAAATACTACCTAGTTAGGGACGCCAAGTTGTATTGCGCCGCAATAAGCCGAATCGAGTAATCTGTGCGAACCCGGATCCGATCCTTCTGTGGGTATGATACCCGCCGTATAAAAGGACCTTCCCCTCACCTCAAAGCGTGAGGACTGGTCAATCGTTACCAATATATCATATCGTATTACAATCATGCTTATCCTCATTGCTGGTATAACTGGAATGGTCGGGCAGCCGGTCGCCCAAACAGCCCTAGCCGAAGGCCACTCAGTCCGCGGTCTAAGCCGCAACCCCGACAATCTCTCCACCGAAATATCCTCCAAACTCGAGTCTTTCGTCACTTGCCGCGACTATTTCGATACCGAGGCTTACGCAAAAGCCGCCAAGGGTGTCGATGTCGTCATTGCTGCTTTGCCAACTGTGCCAAGCATTGTCGGCGCAGGCCAGCTAGCTCTGTTGTTAGAAGCAGAAAAAGCAGGTGTCAAGGTTCGGCCCCCAAATTCGACCTGCATGACATGATGCTAATTTCCAGGTTTTCCACGCTGCGTCGTGGAATTTTGACTGGACTAGGCTTAGCTTGGGTGATCACGAGACGTACGATGCTTACATGTCATTTAAGCGTCTCGCTGAGCTTTCAAGCGGATTGAAGCCTATCTTCGCGTTTTGTGGAACAATTCTCGAATACATGTTCATCAACTACAAGAAAGATGGTCGTCGTGCTGCCATTGATGTTGAGAATAAGATGGCCATGTACGCCGGTAGTGGCGAGGAGAAAATGTCCCTGACCAGCGTCGACGATCTTGCGAAGTATACTCTTGCAGCCGTTACTGATGAAGAGATCATTCAACGCGGTGTTTACTATGTCGAATCGTTCAGGTGCACGTTTCCTGAGTTGGCTGATATTTATGGTAAGGTGCGGGGTATGGAGATACAGAAACAATGCGTTGGTGGGCAAGCTGAGCTTGAAGGAATGCTGGCTCAGGCGAGACAGTTTATGGGTCCTTTGCAGGTTAATCAGTATGTTGAATTGGCATATGGACTTGCAATTTTGAAGGGCGTGGCTGTTTGCGATCCGAGTGATAATAAGAGATGGGAGGGAAAGATTACGCCCATCGGGTTTGAACAGTGGCTCAATGAGCATCCTGACGTTTAGACCGCTTGGAAGAAGGCTAGATATATGTCTGATAAAGCTGACTAGAATGATAATGACTCTCTGATACTGATCTGAGTCCGTGGTGATAAGAACCTAGGTTCCCAGTCTTCCCTCAGAGGCAGGTACAGGCCATCATGCCGCTTGGGGTCTCGCATACTCTCCACCATTTTCCCAATATCCGCAAGGACCGTTGGAGTATACCGACTTATCGGTAGAAGGTCTTAGCGTGATGTATCTTGCGAGCAGATTGCGAGACGTGCCACACACTGACTTGTCGCGACTGATATACGCGAAGCAGTTCGTATCGGATGCGCGGTACGTTGTTCCCCTACGATAGGGATCAGCCGCGCATGCATTGCAGCAAGAGACCTCCGTGAATCCTTTTCCAAACTCTGCAAAGTTCACTCCACCGGCATCTGTGTATGTGATAACAGACCCTCCATTGGCACTCCGCATCATGTTTCTGCTAGAACAGATATTGTAAAAGGTCGCTTGCGGGATCCAGCTTTCAACAGTCACTGTTTGGGCTCTAGTCAGATAACTTCTCATGGATGGTCCGGGTAGCTCTTACCTGTCTCGCTTACGACGGTAGTGGACGTGACATCAACATCCGTTGTGACAACTTCATGATACTCAGTGGTGTAAGAAGTAGAAGTAGCTTCCGGATAGAATGTAGAAACCACACTCGTTGAAGATGTCAAAGTCGAAGTTTTGGTAACAGCCTTGAGAGTGCGTCGTGGACCTTGGACCTGAGTAGTGACGACCTTGGTGGTGTACTTGGGGACAGCCTTGACGCATCGAACACTCTGCGGGAGCTGCCCATCTAGAGGAGAAACAGGAAGGACAGGGGAAACATAATCGGCCGTAACACTTCCAAGAGGTAGGTCCCGCCTCGCGACATACTTGGTATTATCCAGGATAGCCGTGAAGGCCACAGGTGTAGTAGTTACAGTGGACGTAAAAGATTTGGTGGTGGTAGTCGAAGTCATAGAGCTTCTAGTTACCCAAGAGGTTCTATAGTTGGTCTTGGTGGACTTGTCGGCCAAAGAAAAGTCAGCTCTGTTATCAGTAGACAAGGGCTGTGGATAACTTACATGTGATCGTTACAGTAGCAATTTCACTGTCGTCGGTGAAGGTGATTGTGTCCGTCTTAGTTGTACGGGCAGTAGTCGTTACAGGTCTGGGCACGACGATGACGTTAACCCG
This sequence comes from Fusarium coffeatum, assembly GCF_003316985.1. Lineage (NCBI taxonomy): Eukaryota > Fungi > Ascomycota > Sordariomycetes > Hypocreales > Nectriaceae > Fusarium > Fusarium coffeatum. Next base: position 126,903 of record NW_022157985.1, read on the forward strand.
GCGAAAAATCTTCTTAATAATGGTTTTGTTCTCGACTACACTGGTGGTGGCTGTAGGGACAGTCTTAACGGTCTTGGTGCTGAGGAACGTGGTGCATAATAGCGACTCGGGTTTCACAGGACCAGCGAGAGCCTTAACGCCTAGTGCAAGGAGCACGATGAGGGATTTGAAAGCGACCATGGTGTGTATGAGAAGGCACTGTTGAATCAAGCTGATATAGAAAAACAAGGGAGAAAGGAGAGATAAAATACTGGTAGCAAGACAGTCCCCTCAATATTAGAAACTCTAAAACTGGACGGTAGGATCAAGGACTGGAATAAGCGAACTTTTCAACAAGTCTAGATGCATCGCTGAATCAATAGAGTCCGTGATGTCTTTGAGCTATTGGTTAGACTAAGGCAATAACCCCGGTCATAACGACAGACAAAGCAATCAAGGCCCTTGGCGTATAGACCCTGGATCGTTGAGAGAAATTGAGTGGAGCATCCATTGGTTTATTTCCAGTAGTCCCTATCAAAATGTACATCGTACGTTGCAAATGACACTGAGTAGCAGGGTGACTCAATTAGGCGAGGCGGTCACTGTATAATACCATCTTACGCTATGCCTGCCGCTGTTTCAGCCCAATACAGAGATAGAGTTACTGGAGAACGCAGTGCCATCTATAGATTGTAGATTTAGAATCGAGATTAAGTTATTGATACTATTGATGGGTAGATAAAGCAGGGAATAAGAGGAATAGGACTGGGAAGGTGTCCAAAATAAACTTGTGGATGCTACTGATTGTGCTTCCCAATAATACCAGCTCGGCCTATTTAAGGTTCCCATTCACCACCGTTCTCCCAATGACCGCAACCTCCATTGCTCAAATGCCATTTTAGGTCCCACTGCTGGTCGATATTGGTCTGATAGAAACCGAACTTAGGCTGTGCGTTGTTGGTGCATACGCCCGGGTCTATTGCGGTAAAAATGGTGCATCCAGGTTGGGAAGAAAAGAGACTGAACAGAGATGCCTTGCAGCTAGGAACAGCTGCACACGCTTGACAACACTGCTTAGCAGTTTGGATGCCGTTGATTTCTTGGGTTACGACGTTATCCTCGTAAATGTAGCCAGCAAAGTAGCCACTGTTAGCTTCGCTTAGGATGTTATCGTCCTGGCATATATCGTAGACAGTAGCGCGGGGAATCTGGCTTTCAATGGTTACTGGAAGAAGCATGTTAATTTGGTATTAGTGACCAAGAATTGTAACACTTACCAGTCTCAGTAACAATCGAAGTAGATGAAATATCAGTAACCAAGGTGGTCACAGGCCAGGTGACGGTAGTCAACGTTGTCTTGACATTGGGAGGGTACTCTGTCTGTGTAACAGTAGTAGAAATGGTAGATATCTTGGTCTTGGTCACAGCCTTCAGGGTACGTCGAGGTCCTTGAACTGTCGTGCTAACGATCTTTGTGGAGTACTGGGGTTTATCAACAACGCAACGAACACTCTGAGGCTGCTGATCATCAGGTAAAATGGTCTGGGTTGTGATATCCCGCTTTGCGAATGTAGGTAAAATAGGCGGATCACTATCGCCAATAGGTGTGAAGTCTGCAGGCCTCGGAATAGTGATGGTGACGTCTTTAGTGGTGTAAGTCGGCGAGACGGTCGTGCTAACTATCACAGCAGTTCGAGTGATCCAAGAGGTAGATGGAGCTAAAAGACAGATCAGACATGGTACATACAATTGCTAGGTATGTACTCACAGGTAAGAGTCACCCAAGCAGTGTCAGTCTTCTGGTCAATGGACGTGACTGTAGCTACATGCGTGGTGCGAATAGTAGTAGTCTTCGCCACGGGCACAACAACAACATTGACCTTTCTAATAACTTTTTTGATGATGTCGATCTTCTTGATGGCGGTGGTAGTCGAAGTGGGAACGTTCTTGACGGTCTTGGTTCCGAGGACGGTAGTGCAGGACGCAGGCTTGGCAGGGCCAGCAAGGACCTCAGCACCAAGTGCGAAAAGTAACAGAAGAGGCTTGAGGGCGACCATGGTGACTTGACATTGAGGAGAAATCAAGATGCTCCTTCAGGACGAAACTGGTACCAGTCCAGCTTTAAACTATGAGAAGCATCCTACAATACAACCGCCGTGAAAACAAAGCAACAGTCTCGATGAGTCTCGATGCCTCTCCATTCAATAATGTCTGTGATGTGTCCAAGCTATTGATTGAGCTAGCACCATAAACCCTGGCTGGTGGACCTTTATTCCCATAATGACAGGGGGGTTAGCACTGCAAACTTCTGGGGAGTCCGGACAGTGCATGGATTTGACTTAAACGAACCAATTTATTTCCATTAGTCTCTGAAAACATCCCGGCGGATCATGGGCGAGACCTGAAAATGGGACCACTGTGTTGGCTGTGGCCGTGGAATAATATTGCCTGCTGAGTCTAGAACGGCCACCCCGTAAAGCGAAAGACAATCATACACTTAAATACTACTCCTGAGATCAAACCACCGTCTGTTTTTCTGTCCGAGAACTTCAAATTATTAAAGCGCGACAAGAGCCCAGACTAGAGAACACTCTATCAACACAAGTCAAGACTGCGTTTGGATGGCTGGGCGGGTAGTGACCAAGAAGCTAATTTTAGCGCTTATCTAGGGGACGTGGCGCTGTAATCTCCCGCCTAACAAGCTTACCCGTCGGGCGTGGCGTCAACTTTATCAGCTGTAGGCTGGATGTCATTTATTCTTGTTACATTTCACTTTACAGCGAGACCACATTGTACAGAAAACGACAATTACACCCTCTTATAAATCCTCTTTCTATATCAGTCTAGTCTCAGATTGCAGTTCATCACTTTTGTTCATTTCGCTGAGAGAACCATAGACTCAGATCTTGGTCTTGATTGCAAACCATTCCCCGATCAAGAAAGCCCGAGCTGCAACCAGACAACACAGCCCGAGTGCGATGATGCCCGTCAACAATCCACTCAAAGCTTGAGTGCCCATTTTCTCTACCATCGTGCCACTTGTTGGAATGGCGATTAGCAGAGAGAAACTGATGAAAAAGTTGAGAGTGCCATAGTATCGGCCATAGTCTTTTGGATCACACGTCTTTCCGACACATACTGGATAGCGTTAGACGGTGTCTCACAATGAGAATGATGATGCTTACCTGGAGTGATAGACAAGAATCCCCCAGAACAAAATCCCCATAGACCACTGAAGACATAGAGAACAACGCTCCTGTTACCAAAAGGTACAAACAAAGACCCCATGAAGATGAGTGTCATGATCATCATAAATATGAAAACGTTGCAGTGGCCCAGCTTGTCGCCTACTAGCCCAGGAATGATGCGACCGAAAGCCGAAGCTGCACCGACGATAGAGAGTAGCGTGTAGCCTGCCTCGGGCTTTAGCCCGGCCTCAATAGCAAATGTTGGTAATAGACCTCCAATGCCATAAAGGACGAATTGAATGGCGAACGCCATAACGGATACTAATGAGAATGGCACAGATGAGAAAGCAGATAAGTTGGGAAGCGCTATGCCTCCTTTCTTTGGAGTCGGCAATGCGACGAGTTTGGTGAGTCGTGTGTAGGGAATAAGACACAAGGTACCAAATATGAAGATGGCAAGTGAAACAAAAGCCACGACTCGCATAGACCAGGCCCATCCAAGTTTTGGTAGTAATGACCGAAGCATGATGGGAAAGATGACAGTTCCAATAGACGAGCCAGTGAGGGCTATCCCAATAGCAAGCCCTCGCCTCCTCGTAAAGAGCTTCGCAGCGACAGTGACGCCGATAGTACCTGCAATAGCCGTCGCAAGGCCACCAAGTATCCCAAAGCAAAGCATAAAATGCCAATACTCTTTACACTCAGCGAGAAGGATGAACATGATGACGACACCGCCTCCGCCGATGATGCCGACTGCGAATGGTCCATGTTGATCGAGAACGGGACCGACCTGGATGGCGGCGAGCATGGAGAGGAAGACGTACATTCCAGAGATCCAACCGATTTCTCCGGCGGTGTAGTCGCTGAGTTGATTGAGTTCTAGGTAGGATTGGTACGTCCCAACAGATTGCATCATCCCTGGAAGGTTAGATAAGCGGTTTGGTGATTAGGATGGGGGAATCTACCGAATGTAGGCATCAAGAAGAGAAAGCTTCCTAGTACACATATCCATGCTGCCAAACTTGACTCAATGTCGATAGTTGATGAGCCATCGTCACGCTCTGCGACTTCTGTGTCTAGCGTTGGGGATTGTTGCTGATAAGACTCATCCCCGGCACGTTCGGGTGACTTTTCCGTTGCTGACATCGTTCGTGAGCAGTCTCCAAGCCATGGACCAGGTATAAAGGCTCAATGTAACCACTAAATTCAGGAACAATGTTTCGATAGAAACGAAGCTTAGAGAGAAAAGAATGGGAATTGGGGAAGAAGGATTAGCCTACTTCGGATACGTGATCCGACTCCGGCTATGGCACCTTCGCTAAGATTTACCCCGAAAGATCGCAAGTCTCCGCGATGCTACTCCACTTAGTCACATCCTGGCAGCTAACTCCAAAACTGGTCTAACTGTTCAGGTACCTGGATCTACAGGGTGCGCCGGTGTCGCTGGAGATGACGTTCAATTGAAATAGCTCGTTATTAATTTAGAAGCAGTCTATTGCTCTACCATTGTGGTTTCATATACATAGGACTTGACTATTAACGGTACCCGATAACGTGAGATACATGGGGCAATTACTAAATCATCTGGGGGGAACCCTTCACAACTGAAAAGGGAAACTTCGGTATGGGTAATTAGCTGAGTATATGTGGTCAGATGTGTAGTTGAGCTGAGAGTAAGATTGGCGTATCTCAGAACAGTCAGTACAATGTGGTTCTCTATCTAAATGTTATCAGCGCACGATTGCGGAGGGGCATTTTATTTAGATGCTTACCTTCTAGCATCTCATGTATCAATATGTTTTTATTAGAAAATACTTCTAAGTTTCAAACCGCCGAGTACCGATCTTACATGGCTCTGCTTTTGCTGCTTGTATCCTTTTGCCCCTTGCCATGAAGCTTGCATCAACTGTTGGCGCACATGCCCCCGAAAGCCGATTCGACTTGATCATGCCCATGCTTGGTTCCGTCCCGATGATCAGTGCATCATCAAAGCATCATCAAGTCTTATATACTGTCTTTACTCAGCATGGCATTTGCGATCGTTTGGGTTTGTGAAGACAAGAGAGGCTCTTATCAGGGTGTTAGCTTTGCTCGCTGCCCTGGGTCTTGCAGGACCGAGTGCTGCTATAGCAGCAGTCTCGTATTGGCGGGAGTCTGTTATCTCGGGTTTGGGAAAGTTGAACAGCTAGAGAAGGCTGAAGTGAGAATGGGCCAGGTGGGTGTAGAAGGATGAAAGATAGTTTGGTATCGCGGCTATGCATGAATCAGGGATCAACTGACTGACTTACTATACGAACGTATGTCAAGGTGCTCAGTCATGAGTTACGGCAGGAAGAAGCATTTACTGTACCTTTGGCTCGGCATAAGTTTCTTTTATTTCCATTTTAATTGATTGTCTTATTTCTTTGAACGTTGCGCATATGATCTCGATCAACACTACAACAGAAGCCTTCAGAAGGATAAAAAGAACTAGCCTTGTTAGTGGAATAATAGGTGGCTAGGTCCTATATCCGAAGCCTATTCCCGCACATGGCAGTTAATACTACCGAGTTTCACGGCTGAGTGGGGACACGAACAAGTTAAGGTGTGGTTTTCACTGGTCAATGCAGGATCAATGCGAAAATAACTCCGAACTGTAAAGCCCCAAGACAACACGCACAGATGCTATTAGCGAATTTAAAAGACAGTGGGTCAGAATTAGTAATTAAGGTATAATTAGTCAAGCTTGTTAGCTATAACGTTAGTTCCTGCACGAAGCTGTCTACTTAAAGGAAAAGGGTATCACGTCAATCTATCGTTAAGATTAAATTTTCCACTACCTTCATCTAAACATCAGCCGTTGACCAAGTATTACAATGACAGTCCAACAACATTCTCAGGCTCTACCTGTTATCACCACCCAAAACGGCACAGAAGTTCACGATGCAAACCACCAAGTCGTCAAGAACATTGCTACCAAAGGAGTTGAATACTTCAACCCCGAGCAGATTCCCGCTCCTGGTCTAGGCCTGACTGGTCCCAACGACTCTCTTCCCAAGATCTTCACACCCATCAAGATCCGGGGCGTCACCATGCCCAATCGCATTTGGGTCAGCCCCATGTGTCAATACAGCGCCCGTGATGGCTTCCAACAGCCCTGGCACTTTGCTCACTACGGTGGACTGGCCCAGCGCGGACCTGGTCTCATCATGCTTGAAGCCTCAGCTGTGCAGGCCCGAGGCCGTATCACACCCGAAGACTCGGGTATCTGGCTGGACTCGCACGTCGAAGGACTTCGAAAGCACGTTGAATTTGCGCATGCCAACAACTCCCTCATTGGCATCCAGATTGCGCATGCTGGTCGCAAAGCCTCTTGTGTTGCTCCTTGGTTAGACGCTGGACTTGCAGCTGAGAAGGCTGCTGGCGGGTGGCCTGATGATGTTGTGGGTCCTGGCGATGAGCCATTTGCTCCGGGCTACCCCACTCCTCGCGCCATTACTCTGGAAGAGATCGAGCAGCTCAAGCAGGACTTTGTCTCTGGAGTCCGTCGAGCTATTGAGGCTGGCTTTGACGTTATTGACTTGCATTTCGCCCACGGTTACCTCGTCTCCAGCTTTTTGTCCCCTGCTACCAACAAGCGCACAGACAAGTACGGCGGAAGCTTCGAGAACCGAGTCCGACTCGCTCTCGAAATTGTGGAGGCTACCAGGGCTGTGATGCCCGCCGACATGCCCTTGTTCACCCGCATCAGCTGTACCGACTGGCTCGACAACAACCCTGAGTGGGAGGGAGAGAACTGGACCAACGAGCAGAGCATCAAGCTTGCACATCTCTTGGCGGAGCGAGGTGTTGATGTCATTGATGTTTCCAGCGGTGGTATCCACGAGATGCAAAAGATTGCTGGTGGTCCCGGCTACCAGGCTCCATTTGCCAAGGCCATTAAGAGGTCTGTTGGAGATAAGTTACTCGTTAGCACTGTCGGTAATATCAAGACCGGCACTCTGGCCGAGGAGATCATCCAAGGCAAGGATGACGATACTCCTTTGGACCTAGTGGCGGTGGGTCGACCGTTCCAAAAGAATACCGGACTTGTCTGGTCATGGGCTGATGATCTGAACACGGAAATTCAGATTGCTCATCAGATCGCCTGGGGTTTCGGTGGTAGAGCTAAGACGAATGTGCCCAAGCCTGCCTGGTAAGGAGATGACATTAGATTTGTAGTAGCTTTTAAAGGATAGATAATAGACTATAGAACGGTTCAATGTTAAACATGATTTTATTTGTTTAGCTGTATCATTGCAGTATGTGAGGTAGTCAATTGCATGATTCATGTACTGACATTGGACGTCTCATTGACCGACAGATCGCTGACTGCGTCGTAAAGTGATTTCGAATAAGGCCATTGTGGCACAGTCGGGTCGGATTAACAAGAACAAGCCAGCACCGAGTGAAAATTAATCCAGGTGAGCAATCAATAATACTTACAATTCTTGACATAACAGTCTCTGCATTTGATTTCAGCCAGAGTAAGCCAATCAAACAAAGCTCTTATACATCTCGTCGAGTTGATCTTGATACCGAGGTCTCTAACACCTCTATCCACATAAGCCTGTAGCGCAGTACCCTTCTCCTTGTCTAACGACGATGTACTTCTATAATCCACTTTACCCTGACAAAGCGTCACCTTGCACGAGTAGAGAACGATTATCTTCTGTCATCTATCATCTAATATGGTAGAACTTTCTACCTGTGCGACGCCATGGAGTTCAGGGCTAAATTTAGATGGAGCTTCAATCATGCTATCAGTAGGCGACCAAAGGACCAGTGCTTTAAAGATTATGTTGACCTCTCGGAAACGCGTAACGTCTTTCCTGTCTGTCAGAGTGGCGCTATCCGTGCAGCACCGCGTTGCAAGGCTTATTGACTTCTGCACCAATCAGCTGCCGTTCTTCTCACAGCACTGGTTTCAGCAGGAGATTGTAGGGCGCAATAGATCAGTATATGATTCCACCTTCAATCACCGCTGACTTGCACTATTTCGAGTTGGGGTCTAAAATAGAAATTTGTTGGGGGCCGGGAGAGGGAGCTTGGAGACGGAAGTCCCAGTTGAGAAGAACGCCGCGCCCGCTGATCACTTTCCACCTTTCCTGTTCAAGACTCTATTTTCGACCAAACATACGTGGCTGTCGACTCTTTGTAGAAGTATTTCTCGGGCACTATATTATGCTTACTGGCTTGTGAGGTTTTTGGCTGTCCATCAATCAAGGCGTACAGACTAAAGCGCTTACCGTCTTTATAATATTAAGCTTACTGGGCGGGTCTTGATTATTGCTTTTCCGTGAGGCACTGTCAGCGCGGTCGCGGGGAATAACCCTACCGGGTGAGATCTGTATTGTTGAAGTCATCACTGTAAGCAAAGGACTTTTACACAGCCTCAAAATGTGAAGTGCAACATGATATAAATGTATAGGTAGACCTCGCTGTCAAATCCATTAGCCATCACTCTAAGCCTGCAATAAGTTCCATCGTCTTCCAATCTTGCCAATTATTTAGATCAGCTTCCTCCGAGACTCTTTTGAAAGATGGGTTTGATTCCCCGTACAGCTGTCACAGGTGGAGCCAACGGTCTTTGTACCACCCCAGCATGTATCAATGTCGCAGACAACATCCTGGGAGGCATGGCTTTGAATCACCAAGCCATCGATCCATGCACTAACTTCGGTGATTGTAAGCATCCTCCACGACTTAGTGTTAGCATCTACTAACTTCCGTTCAGTGGTCTGCGGTAGCTTCGCATCACAGAACCCAATCGGACCAGGCATGCCGTCAGTAAATAGCCTCAGTGTCGTTGAGGCTAGCACCTATGCAACTGTACGCAACATTCTGGAGAAGCCATACCCGTCCGAAAGTTGGATCACCGTCAACTTCACCAAGGAGGAAACTGCCATTGACAAAGAGAACTTTGCCAAGCTTCAGGGTGCTTATGATGTTTGTATGAACTTCACTGCACTTGAGGAGCAGGGCTTGGCTCAGCTTCGCAATGTGGCCAAGACTGTCGCTGAGAAGTTCCCTGCTACTCCGATGTATGGTCGTGGTGTAAACATGACTTATGATCATGCCGCGTCCATGGGCGAGACTTTGACTTTCTTTGAGAGCCTTGGTATCGAGACCACACAAAGATTCGTGCACAAGCAGCAACCCTCAGATCCCAGCAAGGTGATTATCGGGTTATTGAACCCCGCTAAGAATGGTAACCCTACCGATGTGGAGGTCTTGCCAGAGTGGTTGCTTCATGCAAGTGACCTACTTCGTGCTGTTCACCCAGCCAACTTGACCAAGTCAAAGTCGTTTTCTTTGATGGAGTCAGTCGTGTCTTTTCAAGCCCAACTATCTCTCAAAGAAGGCGAGCAACCGGATACAGCAACGAATGCGACCGATATCTTCTTGTCCTTGTCAGAACTTCAGAAACTGGCTCCACAGCTCAATTTCAAGTATGTCATCGAGCAACTGGCCCCCAAGAGCATCGACACTCCAATGGTATATATGGAATCCGTAGCCATCTGGCCTCGTATTTCAAAGACCATCTCAAAGACATCGCCAGAGGTCCTTCAAGCATTTTTTGTATGGAGATCCATCACTGCTCTTTCAGACTATGTCGAGTCCCCCGAAACAGAGGCCTGGTATAGGTTCCAATTAAAGCAGATGAATACAGATCACGCAAGCCCTGCACCTCGATGGTCCAAGTGTGTTACGTTCCTTGATTCCGGTGTTAAATGGGCAGCCGACGTCGAGGGCATTGGTCTTACAGGTCTGTCATGGATCCTAGGCCGATTCTTTGCGGATAAGAATGTCACGCCCGAGATGAAAATTTTCACTTCGGAAATCATTGCAAGTCTGGAAGAAGCCTTCATCTCTCGCGTTCAAACCAGGGAATGGGCAACAGATGCGGTTAAACAAGCTGCCATTGAGAAAGTCCGTGCTATGGGCATAAAGATTGGCTTGCCAACAAGCCCTCTGGCAACTGATCCGAAAGCCTTGAAGGAATTCTATTCCGATGTGACCATTACCAAGTCGCACGTACTCAATGCTTTGACGTTTGCAAGGTCTCGAATCCACAAGAATTGGGAGTCACTAGGAAGGCCCTTTGATAAAGGCCAAATCTTTCGCCCCAATCTCGCAGCCAACGCATATCACAGCCCTCAGGAGAACGCAATGGTTATCCAATCCGGCATCATGCAAGCTCCACTGTTTAGCCCTGAGCACCCAGCTTACCTTGCCTTTGGCGGTATGGGCAGTATTGTTGGGCATGAGATCACCCACGGGTTCGACGGCACTGGCCACACATTCGACAAGAACGGTAACCACAGCAGTTGGTTCGACGAAGAGTCTTCTGAGGGCTTTGCACAGGCTTCTCAGTGCTTCATCAAGCAATACAGCAACTTTACAGTGACCGATCCGGATGGTGAAGAAAAGAAGGTGGATGGAGAGTTAACCATGGATGAAAATATTGCTGACGCTGGTGGTATTCTCGCAGCCTACGCAGCTTGGAAGCAATACGAAGCCCAGCACGGCAGAAGTATGGATCTCCCTGGACTGGCAAGTTACACCCACGAACAGTTGTTCTTCATCAAATATGGACAGAACTGGTGTGAGAATCTCGGTGCAAACGGCCAGCACGATGTGGAAGATACCCACGCTCCGAACGCAGCGAGGGTAGCTTTGACGGTCGAGAATAGTGTTGACTTCCAGAAGGCTTTCAATTGTCCTCGCCAGAAGCCTACCTGTGAGCTTTGGTAGATGGATTGTGGATGGAGGGAGGAAAGGTTGAGATTGACGATTATTCTTCTACACGGTCCTTACTCTAGTCAGATTTAAGATAGATACTTTACACACTAGCCAGGTTATAAGTTCAAAACTGCCTCCTTCTGTAGAGGTACTCAATTTATAGTTCTACTTTGTGCATCTTCTTTTTTCCCCTTCTTTTTTCTTTCTTTAAAGCAAGCAAAAGAACTGCACTAAGACTTTAAAACGAGAAAATCGTGAAATACACATCAAAAAAAAGTTCCAGCCCCATCATTTGTGTACTTTGCTTGTTCTGTCTTGCCAAACATCCTCATAAATCTTACTTATCCCTACGCTTTCGCTCGCTGCGCTCACTGCGCTCTCCCCGCTCGCTTCGGCGGTGCTTCTTGCTCGACTTCTTGGTGCTGCCAGACGTTTGGCTCAGCAGGGAGTGAGCGTCGGAGTCGTCCTTGACCTTGGGCGCTGGCTCCTCTACTGGAGCTGGGGGCTCGGGCTCGGGGATGACTTCTTCGGGCTCGTTTTCCTCTTGCTCGCTGGTTGACTCCTCCTTCTCCTTCTCTTGTTCCCTGGGTTCCTTGGGGGTGTCGAGACCGCCGATGACGCGGGGGTTGCGGTTGCTGAGGATGCGGTTTAGGCCGAATGCTGCTATTGTGGTGGCGAAGGTTCCGGCGCCGAGGATGGCGAGAGGGAAGTACTCTGCACCTCGTACTCTTCTGGCAATGGTAGTTGCAACAGCAGCAACACCGAAGGTCTTGATGGAGGGGAAGGGAGCGCCCTTGACGCGAAGGTTGAAGGCTGCTCCAGCTAGTGATGCTGTCAGACCGATGAGGGATGTGCTGACTGTCGCTGTTGTCTTCCAAGGGCTATCTCGACGAATAGCGTTCTCAACGTGGCGGAGAACAAGGGTAGATGGGTAGTCTTCCTGGTTGGGCAAGTTCATCCACACATAGTTGTTGCCATTGTGAGTCTCGCCGTGAATAGCCAAGTCGCCAATGTCGGGAAAGTCGATGGCGTCTCGAATGGCGATGGGTCGAGAGCTGGGGATGAGAATGTGGAACATGGCCGAGCTGGCACGTCGGCCAAGACGCTTTCGGATGAATCGAATATAAGCGACAAGAGCATCGAGATTATCGGAAAAGCCGAGGAAGTTACTGGGAAGAGGCTTGTCCTGGAGCAGGTCATAGAACTCGGCGTGCCACTCCGCATCGGGGTGGTAGAGGATGTACAGATGTCGATCTGAGGAAGCAGATCTGCACTGACGACCTACAAATCTGTAGACATGTCCAGCGAACTTGGCAGGTTCACTCTGCTCAACCCAAGAATCCGTCTCCTCAGGAGGTTCGATCCCCACTTTCTTAAGAGCTGAGTCATAGATGACGCTGACGTTGCTTCTACCAAGTTGAAGTCTAGTCAGGAACCGTTGAAGAGGCTTTTCCCACTCAGCGCCACGGCAAGCCTTGTCCAGACCCTTGACATGGGCGTGAACAGTCGGGATGTTGGGGCTGATGACAGTGTTCTCAACCTCGGCATCGTCGTCGCTGTCAGCGTCTAGAAGCTTGGCTCGAGCTTCCTTGGCCTGTGAAAATGCCTCAGCGTCAAAGGGAATCTCGTAGAGCTGCTGCGCAGGACTGCTTCCGCCTGAGGGGCTGAGGAGACGAGCTGCTGCCTCTGTGACTCTGGACCGTCGTGACGATTGTCCGCTGCGAGAGGCTTTACCCATGATGATGGATGAGATGCGGGGTGAGAGCCCGGTGCTTGTGATCAGGCGTTGCTGGGAACAGTTAGATGGATGTCGCCGGGATACGTCTCAAGGACCAGGAAGCGAAACGAACCTAGTTAGACAGGTACTTGAATCAGTTGTGTTTTGCTTTGGCGAGCTTGAGTGGTTCGTTTGCAGATCGCGGGTTTAAAGGTATCTCGGTAGATTCAAAGCTAAGAAATCATCCAGTGACCCGGTATCACCATTAGCTAAGCATGTTGAGCCAATTAGAATTTCTAGAGAGAAGCTGACTAGGGCGGTGAGGAAAATAAACGGGTCATGACAAATTAACATGAGTAGTTTTACACCATAATAGTATGCTACGCTGGTCAGTCCCTTTTCGTTCCTCTTCTGTTTTCTCTCTCCTTCCAAGACAACACATGATGTGGCGAAGGCTTCACCGCCTTTAGGCTTTTTTTGTGAACACTTCACCTGCCACCTCATCCTTTTTCCTCGTGGCACAGCCCAATATTGTTCTTCCCCGCAGTTGTTGCCCAAAAGATGACATGACAAACATGAACATCTGGTTCCAAGACGATAGTTCTTGGTTCTGTCATTTTTTTATCTCTGGGTCTATTTTGGTACCTGAAGAGCATTGCGTCAGCGCGGGGTCGAATTCAGGTACGCGTCAATTTTTGAGTCTAGTCGCTTGTCTCGGTCGCGTCGGAAGATGCAGGTGATGGAGTCGCGCGATTGAGCCGAGGATCATTCAAGTCTGTGCTCTGCAGATTTTACAGAGTAAATTCGTGATGAATTCTATGAACAATTACGTAGTTCTGAGCAACTTGAGATATTCGTTATCTGTCCCCGTGGTGAGAGTCGCCGCGATGGAAGATACCGGCACCTGAAGCATCAAAGAACAACCATGTCCCGTCTTCCACGTTTCATCTCATCTCTATGCAGCTAACGAGAGGGGAAATTGGAGATGTGATTGTGCCTGACCTGACGGGCATGGCTGCATGATACCCGTCACGATATCGACAGCGTATCCACCCGATCTAACATACCCTGTCGTTGACGTGGTAGATGCAGGATACAAAGCCGATATCGCAGTGACTCTTGTTCAAGAGTCATCTTTTACAAATAGACATCCTATGACGGTGCGGTTCAATGCTGGATAACGAATTGACAGCAACTCGGACGACTGTCAATCCCACCACTTCATTCCCCTTCTACATCATGTTTATGTCGACATACACTACTTAAAACTACCCTGGAGCCCGAGATGCACGATGAGGGCATGAATTCGTCACACAGTCATTGATAGACTTTATACTCAATAAGTATAGCAACATCGATGTAAATAACACAATCATTATAAAGAGATGGAAAAGCGGAATATCGAGAACGCCTCCCATATTAATTGTTTACCCCAACTCCGATAGATCCGACTCATGTCAGCTTCCCTGTGATGAGTGTCTCGTATACCAATCCTTCGAAAACAGCCTCTTTTACAACTGCACCAAATCTATCGTCCGTTAGCATGTACGCTCCCATACCACTACGTGTGATTTACTCACCCATGGCATTTGACCGCCTTCTTCAACTTCCTCGCAAGAGCACCCAAACTCCTCGTATCAAACCCTCCAAAGTCCGGTCGTAATCGAATAGTATTCCACGCTTGAATCGGCGTCATCTCACCCTCACTCGACAAATCCGGCGCAAGACTCAACAGCCTCTCGAGCATCTGCGTGGGTAAACTGTTGAACGTCGCAGATATAGGCGGAGGCGAGCTGATAGTAGGCGATGGATAATCGCACGCTGCCATGAGTTGAGAAGAGGCACTCAAAGCATGATTACTCGGCTCAAAAGGTTTATCCAAGTCACCATGTAAATGGTCCAGACAAGGCTCTTCAATCCTGAGCGTATTAGCAGGGGTTTTTCCTACCCGAAGAAGGCAAACTTACTTTAGGACAAACTCCATGCCTGCGACTACTTGATCCACATCGCTTACCCGGCAATTATACGCGACTCCTCCCTGTCCAAACAAAATAGGCGCCCTATCATGATTATCGGGTACAGGAAATGTACCGTAGAATTCCGGAGATATTAACTGCGGAGACGGCATTGTGTTCTGGGGTTGGGAACTCATGTCGCTGAAGTAAAATGGTGATGTGCCATTTGATGAACCTGCTGTTCTGGACAAGGCGATACTATCGGAGGGTGCATAGTCAGGCGTGTTGTCAATGGCCATACCGATGCCTTGCTGCTGGGATAATTGTTGGAGAGCATTGCGTAGCTGTTGGTTCTCGCGCATCAACTCAGCTTCTTTTGAGCGGGATTTGGCGAGTTCTTCTTCTAAAGTCCTCGTATATCTGTCTTTGCGATTGCGATATGTCCTAGGTGCGTTAATATGAGACAAGACCATACGCGAAAGTAAGCTTACTGTTGTGCACGACGCAGCTGGGCCCGTCTTTTCTCCACGGGATTTTCCTTCGGTTCTGTTGAAGACCGTCAGTGGAATGAACAAGGATCAGACAAGACAAAATGAGACATACCGCCAGGGTTGAAGATGCGAAAAATGTTTTTACTCATCGCGAAAGCTGATACTACGCAGGCGGTACTGAACTGAACAAAAAAGGAATAAAAGATGAGAGATCAGATGAGACGAGAACTCAGCTGGTGAGATTAGTCAAGGTATTATTTGTTCGGGCGCGGCACCACACGGCGCTAGATTGAACCAAGTTTCAGTTGAGTTTCGAGGCTGGACTGGGGTGATGAAAGATCAAAATTACCGGATTGGGAATGGTTTCGGCTTACTCTCACGCACTCTTCAGACAGAAACAGTGGTTGTTTAGCGAGAGGACAGAACGGCTCGGCCTGTGCCGTTGAGTCTTGGCCTTGTTTGGTCAAGATCTTCTCATTTGATGGTAGGGTATGATGATGGTTAACGGTTTTGGTAAGGGATTGGATGAGACTGATTGAAACATACTGAGGATTAAATTGAGTCAGCATCTCTGCACGTGTGTTGTGATTGAGGGGATAATTGAGATTGTTCGTGCCCCTACGTATTCTGGGTAGGTCATTCGAGGTGACTCTGGCGATGGTCCGGCAAAAGGTTGGCATATCAATTGAACCAAGGCAATACCGCAATCAGAGCTTCCCTCAAGCACGGGCGAACCTTGCTATAATTATTTCGCAATTTACCAAGTTATGGTTATCCCTAACGTTATTTCTCATCACCAACCCTCATCCCTGCAGCGTTTCATCAATCGCTCAACTCGCAGTGGACCCTACTCACTATTCTAGGGTCAACCTTGGAGACGACGTTGCATCAGCGGCTCCATCAGGAAAGCGTGATTACTCCGAGGAACGAACATTGTTTGGGTCAGGGGTTGAGCCGAATGCCGTTGAATGCATTTCCCAAAAGAGAAATCTGGATTACTTCAATCTGGGGTTGATATGATATTCTAGATGTTGTGAATGGTTCTATAAAAATGTAAATGTTCTGCTGTTTATTTCGATCTTCATTCCAGCTCGATTCAATTCACTTCATTTTATCACACTAAGTCTTTCATTCTAGCAGCCGGTCTGCCTCATCAAGTGTGCTTTTAATTCCTTTTCCACAACATACTCTTCACAACACTCAAAATGTTCTCCACACCAGCGTCTTTCATCCTTCCAGCCCTACTATGCTTGACTCAGCAAGTCAACAGCCACCCAGCATGCCGTCCAGAAATGAACATGGCAGCTGCCAACGGCAAGGCCATTTACGTCCTCACCAATGATGATCAGAACGGCGTTCTTGCCCTCCCAATCAAGAAGGATGGTACTCTTGCCAAGGGTCAAGTTGCGATGACTGGTGGCGCTGGATCTATTGCTGTCGATGCTGATGGTAACCCTGCTACACCCGACGCTTTGGTCAGCCAATCTGCTTTGACTATTGCTGGAAACGTGAGTTGTGAATATTTATTACTATTAAACTTTGACTAATATGTTCTTAGATGATCTTTGCTGTCAATGCAGGATCAAACACCCTCAGCATGCTCACAGTATCGAAAGACGACCCCACGAAACTCACAATGGTCGGCGAGCCCGTCAAAGTCCCCGGCGAGTTCCCCAACACCGTCGCCGCCTCCGCAAAGAGCAACATCGTCTGCGTTGGTATGACCGGCGCCAAAGCCGGTGTTTCCTGCAGCAGCTTCTCCGAGAAGGGTCTCAGCGCCATGGATGACCTGCGACCGTTCGATCTTAAGCAGACTACACCTCCTGCCGGACCTACAAACACAGTCTCCCAAGTCCTCTTCTCTGACGACGAGAGTATGCTCTTCACCATGGTCAAGGGTGATCCTGCTGTGAACAACACTGGATTCATGGCTTCGTTCAATGTTGAGCAGGCTGGACAGGGTATGGCTGTTAGCATGCAGGAGGCGCGAAGCTCGCCTGAGGGAACTGCTGTTCTTTTCGGATCGCAGGTTATTCCTGGTACTTCCAAGGTCTTTGCCACGGACGCTTCATTCGGAGCTGCGATTCTCGAGGTTGATGGTCAGACATGCGAAGCTACAACCGTCGCCACTGGAGAAGTTGAGGGTCAGATGGCGACTTGCTGGGTAGCCATCTCCGAGATGACCAAGACGGCTTTCGTCACAGATGTCGGACGCAACCGTGTTGTTGAGATGAGTCTTGAGGATGCTAGCGTTGTTTCTGAGCTTGACCTCACCTGCAACGGTGACCCTGGCCTGATTGACATTGCTGCCGCAGGAAACTTCCTCTACGCGCTTTCTCCAGGTAACGGAACTACCAGCGCTGCTGTCACTGTCCTTGATGTATCTGGTGGATCTGGTTCAGCGAAGATGGTCCAGCACTTCGAGCTTGAAGGCATGGCAGGCAAGACAGCGATGGGCATGAAGGTCATGATGTAAAAGTTTGCGCAAGTACATTTCATATATTATAAGTGATTTTATTAATAAAACTAAGCATTGAAAAAAACAAGACAGATCCTTCAAGAATGTAAACTTTTATCCAATTTGGATATTATCACGTGCTTAGCGCTTCCAATTATTGCCTCCGATTAATGCTTTTCTTAAACCATGGCAGCAAGAAGAGGAGCGAACATGACGAGTGCGATGCTCGTGATGGTCTTGGTGCTTGCAAGGGAGACGACGACAGGCTTGTTGTCTCCAGGTGCAGGCATATCATGCTTGTCCCCAGTAACGGGCTTGTTGTCAGAGCCTTGGGAGCCACCAGCAGGTGCCTGAGCACCATCGTGAGAACCACTGTTGGAACCCTTGGAGCCGTTGTCAGAGCCCTGATCATTGCTACCAGATCCTGCACCATCACTTCCAGAGCCTTGGTTTCCGCTACCGGAGCTGCCACTGTCACCTTGAGAGCCAGTGTTGCCGCTGTCAGAACCGTTGTTCTTGCCCTCGGCATCATGCTGACCGCTGGTTCCCTGGCTACCGTCGTCGTTGGAAC
This sequence comes from Fusarium coffeatum, assembly GCF_003316985.1. Lineage (NCBI taxonomy): Eukaryota > Fungi > Ascomycota > Sordariomycetes > Hypocreales > Nectriaceae > Fusarium > Fusarium coffeatum. The sequence continues at coordinate 145,026 of NW_022157985.1, forward strand.
CCTTGCCCTCACTGCCAGAGCCCTCGTAGCCATTGTTCGATCCCTGGTTACCACCCTTCTGACCACTGGAACCTTGGCTGCCGTTTGTAGCGTCGTGGCCAGACTCAGAACCATACTTGCTGCCGTTGGAGCCGTGAGATCCACTGCCAGAGCCCGCGTGGCTGCCTTGAGATCCGCTGTGGCTACCGTTGGAACCCTCATGTTGCTTAGACCCGGGGTAACCCTGCTGATCATTCTTACTGCCATCATAAGGCTTGAAGAGCTGACCAGTAGTATCACACTGATCATGAGTACACTCAGAAGGATAGTAGCAAATGCTATCATCGCTGTACTCAGTCTTCTCAGGCTTGTACACAGTCTTGCCAGTGCAGGATGTGGCGTCACAGTAGTGAGGAATGTACTCAACACCACCGGGGCAAGAGCAGGGGCTGGGGAGGTAGACCAGCTGATCAGCGCAGTCCTCACCTGGGTAAGGGTGGAAGACGTAGACGATCTCAGGCTTGATGGGCTTGCCGTTGGGGAGGTTGCATAGACCGTTGGAGCAGATAACTGTGGCCGTGACAGTGGTGGCAAAGGTTGCGGAAGCTTCGGTGACAGTGGAGATGAAGGTAGTCGTTACAGTAGAGACGTCAGTGACGGTGGCACCTGGTGCAGTAACCGTAACGCCATCCTCAGTGATGACAGAAGCATCTTGGGTGATAACAGAACCGGATTGAGTAATGACATCGCCAGACAGAGTGACAACAGAACCAGGAAGTGTAACGGTAGCACCGGGAATAGTGACAGTGGCTCCATCAACTCCCGTAGCGTCAGTTCCAGTAGCAGCAGCAGCTCCGACGTCGATGTAGATGATGAGGAGGATGTTGGCAGCGACATTCTGACGTCTAGCGAGTCGACCACGTCGAGCAGGAGAAGTATCTCCACCGCAGCGTTGTTCCTCGTCGCCAGGGCAGATGATGTCGCACTGCGCATCATCAACTCTGGAGGTATTATCGTCGTCCAGGATGTCACCGCAGTAGCAGTTTCTAGTAATGGTCAGTCAGCGTTTAAATACTAATAACGGAATGTTTACTTACCCGGTGTATGTACCGAAGAAGGCTCTTCCGTTACATTGTTGAGCACAAAGTTCTTGGTCCATGTCTCCACTGGTCAAGGACAGGCTGAAGGAGGGGAAGCCAGCGTTGGAGCTAAAGCAGCCGAGTAGACGGAAGCTACCAACTGTGTCGGGGTTTTTGCCAGCCGCTGTTGTCTCTGAAGCTGCGGCAGAGGTCGTGTCGCTGGTTTGATCTCCAGTTGTGGCGGTCGAGTCGGTGGTCTGAGTAGCCGTGTCGTCGTCAGTCGCAGCGGTTGTACCAGTAGAAGCAACGTCATTGGTTTGGGTAGCGGTGGTATCGACGGCTGAGGTAGAGCTGGCGTCTGTGTTCTCGGCGTCTTCAGCAGTGGTAGTCTCGGTGGGTGTGTCGGTAGAGTCAGTTGCAGTGTCAGCGAGAGCATCAGTCGTTGTAGTGTCGGCAACATCATCCGCAGTGGTTGTATCAGCGACAGCATCGTCCGTGGTAGTAGCCTCGTCAATGGCCTCAGTGGTTGTGTCAGCGATCACGTCTGCGGTAGTGGTATCGACAATAGCCTCATCGGTCGTGGTAGGCTCAATAATGGCTTCAGTCGTGGTATCAGCAATGACATCGGCTGTGGTAGTATCGGCGAGCGCGTCAGTTGTAGTGTCAACAACCTCATCAGCAGTAGTCGTATCGACAACAGCAGCTTCCGTAGTGGTATCAGCATCAGCTTCTGCGGTTGTTGTAACAACACCAGCCTCAGCAGCAGTTGTGGTCTCAGAAGATTCAGCAGCGATGCAAAGACCTTTGTCGATATCGCAGAATGGTAGAAGAGGGTTAATGCAGTCCTCGTCCTCATCACAAGTGACACCTCCGACAGCAGCGATACAGAGACCAGTATCGGTATCACAGCTTGGGAGGAGAGGGTTTATACAGTCTGAGTCATCATCACAGGTAACACCCCCGACGGCAGCAATACAAAGACCTTTATCTGTATCACACTCAGGAAGCAGAGGGTTGGTGCAGTCTGAATCATCGGTGCAGGTAACGCCCCCAACAGCAGCGATACAAAGACCAGCGTCAGTATCGCAGGATGGGAGAAGGGGGTTGGTACAGTCGGCGTCCGTATCGCAGGTGACACCACCGACAATGGACTCAATGCAGAGACCAGTATCGGTATTACACTCTGGCAGGAGAG
>NW_022157986.1:0-3841 GCF_003316985.1 Fusarium coffeatum
CCCGCATCGGGCTGTTCCTATAGATTCCCATGGGATTGAGTAATCGTTTCTTTTTGACAATTTCTGTTCTTTCTGTTCTTTTTGATTCAAGAATGAGTGGTATGATGTGCTCTAAGACAAGAAAGTCATAGATAATCTCTTTTAGCATAAGAGTCAAAATGGAAGCTCCTCTGAGCTGTACCTGCTTGAATTGTTGACACTTGGGTTCTACTCGACTTACACGGGGCAGGTGCAAAGCAGACCAAGCACACAAACACGTAAGCGGCATTCATCGTGCTGTTTCAAACCACAAGCTTATCATTATTCATGTAGCCATTTCCAAGCGAGTTGCTATATCCAATACCTTTTAATCCCTTCAACTGCTTCCTGTTTTCTCCAAAACACCCCCGTCTCCTTTCGCTTCTTCCGCCTCCCGCTTCTGCTTTTTCTCCAAATTCTTCTGGTACTTGGCCCTCTTCGCATCAAGTCTATCCTGCTCTTCCCTAAGCGCTCTAACAGTAGGGCTCTTCGCTCTGATTTTCGCTCCGTATCGCCAGAACACGAACGGGATTGGAATCATTGCCACCTCGAGAAGCCCCAAAAACGTACCAGCCCACTGCGGAGTCATGGCCTCATACATCTTGGGACCAGCTAGAGGCAAGACACCTCCGGCAATACTTCGAAGGACGGCATTACCGGCAAGTGCACTGGCAGCATAGATGGAGTATGTGCCAGCCAGGTAATTTGACCCATATATGAAGGAGATGGTGTTTCCAGCACCAAAAGGAATGCCGAAAGCAATTGGGATGGCCCAATGGATTGATGCTGGAAGACACGTCCATGAGAAGACGAGCTGACCCACAGGCGTCAGAATTGCGCCAATGGCCATGACCAAAGCTGTTGCCTCAGGCGGAGGTTTGCCAGTTACAGGATCGCGAGGTTGAGAGTTGATAACACGTCGGAAGAGAGGTTCAGCGAAGATAGCAATCATCGTGCCCACACCGATGCCAACAAAAGCCAGGCCAGACATGCCTGCATCCCAGCCACGATGATGAGAGAAAACAATCGGGTAAGCCACAAAGCAGAGGTAAAGAATAGCATAAATCAGCGAAATCCTGGATACTGGTCAGTAAATGTCTCTTCAATGGGGGGAGAGCTCATGGAAATGGAGAACTCAACAAAACTTACCAAATATCCATAAACCACAAGATGGGTTCAGTTGCCAACAGAGTGAAAGGACGACTCATGTTGACCTTGATGAGATGCCAAGTTGACAGCTTCTGGTCATACTGACACCAATACCGCGGATCGTCGTTATCCTTCCGGAGTCGCGCAGCCTTTTGCTTCAGGATGGCTGGATGGTATGTCTCTTTGACTGTGAGCATCATAAGGACACCAGCGCCACCGAGTATCAAAGGAATCCAGGCATCCCATCGCCAACCCATGTATTGGAATACAAAGCCTCCAATTATGGGCCCAGTAGAAGGTCCGTTCAGAGGTGCGATTGACCACATGGACATGGCAGCAGCAAGACGATCTGGATCTGTGATATCAACGATAGTGCCGGGGCTGTTTGAGATCATGGCGGCACCAAACACAGCACTGTATCTTTGTCAGTATATCGGAATTGACACATAGCATAAACACTTACCCAAAGAACCGCACGACAATGATTTCCGTTACCGAAGTCGCCAAGGCGCAAGGCAAGATCAAAAGGGCCCAAACGGTTAGACAGAGGATGTATACTTTCTGCCGACCATACAATTCGCTCAGGGGCGCCACGATGAGACTTCCGACAGCGAGACCAAGCAAGTATGTCGTCAGACCCAATGTTGTCACTGTAGATGTAACCCCAAATTCTTCCGCCAGACCAGAAACTGATGCCGTATAGCATGTACTGTACAGAACGACCACCCAGGTGGAATATGAGACACAAACAATGATCCAGGAGCGGTACGCTTTCGACCAGTTCCGGGGATTATCAGGATCACCATCTTGGAAGAACACCTCAAAGTCGGCAGGCCGAGATGCGTTGCTCGTTACGCTTGTGCCAGTTCTTGTGTAAGTGATAGGCTCGCGTGCCTCGCGTTCCGCCTCAGTCTCAACATCTGGGGTGAGAGCATGTTCCAATGGTTCAAAGACGTCAGGGTCGCGCGGACGGCTGCGGCGCGTTTCAACAGTTCTGATAGGCTCCAATACTGGCGACGACGCTGTCGAAGATGCTGCGGAAGACGACTCAGCGCCATTGACTGGCGAAGCCTTTTCAAGATCACCTGCCATGACCATTTGCGCGCTCCTATCGCAAGCTTGGAGGTTGTGGGATTGTAAGTTGCAATGTCAGATTTCTTCACAATAGGCTGTCGTCATGCCGGCTCAAAAAGGGTTCCCTTGATTATAAATGACAATGAATGAACAACGGTTCTACCTAAGGGTACAGGGGGCAATGGCAAGATATGGGCCTTTTTCACAAAACTGACAACACTGAAGACCGGAAAACGGCACGCAAAGGATTTAAACCAACAACCCTTACGGATACATTGTTTGGTAAATTGCGCCCTTCCTCTTTATTCCCACGACCGATGTGGATACGAAAAGAGCATGTTTGAGCCGCTAGTCTATACAAGGTGGAGAAAGACAGAGTCTTTATCGTCTCCTCGGGGATCTATTGGTGGCTCACCATGAGCAGTATTGTTACCGATATGGCGAGCAATCCTGCGAAATCCTTAACTGAACTCGGACGGAATCTCCGACCCCATAACGTTATTGATGGGCCAGCAGAGATAAGCGTCTCAGGATGGGGAAATGGATCTACACCTGAGTCAATCTTGACCCTGAAAAACAAGAGTCTGATTTTTACTCAAGTTGTGCCTTACTTTTCTTTCACTCAAGAAAAAAGTCAAAGGACTTAGACATAGTATGGCCTACGACTTTGGCGTCAATTGGCTACTCACTTTACTACACTTTTCTTTTAAGAACCACATGGCCTGCTTGTGTTCATATGAAGCCCTGTTGCCGAAGTCGGCAGCCGGGCGAGTGCAATCTTATTTAGCCCGGTCGCAAAAACTGGGGCCGATTCGGCCCCACAACGGCCGGGATTGATAACCAATCTGATAGCAAAAGAACATACAATTACTTAAACTTATATCCGTCTACAAAGCTTGGTATTCTGACAGATAAGCTTGTTTTCTCCATGGGGATTAAAAACCTCCAGAGCAATTCAATACATTATAGTTTATCTGTCAAGATAGAGTGTATAGGATAGTGACTTGAAATCTGAAGTACTGATGCCTGTAATGAATTAAACAATGCTACCTTTAACATCAGCTTTGAAACCCAGTCGAGCTACTACCATCTTTTATAACAGTGGTTCTAGTTAATTGAAGAAGCACAATTGAAGCAGGAACTTTCCCCAACCTAGAACTAACATTGTAGAGTGTTGTATTCAGAGTCAGGCTTGGAGTAACCGAGGAGTCATGACAGAGGAGCTGTTAGACTAACTACCGCTGCGCATATGACTGACTTACTTTTGTTTATCTCTACTGAAGCTGCTGCCTGCAAGATGAGAATGACACGGGTAACAGCGCGGCCTGGATGAATGATGATTACTGGGATCCCGCTGAACTACATCTTATGGGACATCGATATGAGAAGTCGTGGCAGTAGCTCTGGGTTCAACTTTCAACTTTCAAGTAGCAAATGCTTTGTTCAAAGATATCTCATATTGGTCTGTACGGGAGTAGGTGGACAATACCGGGTTGAACCGTTGGACGATTGGCTTGAGCTGTACCAGGTGAGCTTGCAAGCGTATCCTCAATGGTCATAATGATCAATTGAGCGTATTTCTGATACATACGACCATACC